>NC_092724.1:30780827-30976309 GCF_047496885.1 Scyliorhinus torazame
GTCCCCAAGGGGAAACACAGTGTGAGTAACAGATTACTTCACTTTTGGGCGGACACTAAAATAAATTGATAAGATTTATTTCCTCCTTAATTTGGCATTTACATAATGGATCAAAGTTTGGGAGTGGGGTGGGAGTGTTTGCGGAACAGTGGTCAACGTGCCAGCTCAGCCGTGAATCTGCTGCTTGTGGAGCCTGAATAGGACACGGGAGTTTGATGAGAGATTTGAGATTGGAGTACAATTAAGTTACTCACAGTTCCCCATAACAGGGTTTTGGGTCACCCACATTGCAGAAACACATGACTTTTAAGCTCTCCCCTTCCTTTCTATCGACCCCCCTGTCCTTTTTAATTTCTCCGAGGCTTATCCATTCTTGGGCATTGTTTCATAGTGTGTCTGCGATCGTCCACATTCTGAGATATCGCCTCCTACCTAGGCGACTTTTATCTCAGGGAATTAATAAGCCCATTGATGGGCCTCCACCCTCAGCGGGGAGCTCGTCCTCCGTGAGCCCTACGGTGAGATCAATCGGGTTGTCCTCGTAGGTCTCGCCCCCCTTGCTGTTGACATAACGAGGATCCCGCCCACAAAGAGCAACAACCTCATTGTAATAAATCTGAATAAATCATAATATTGTAGCAGCCGCCCCCGCCACATGATCCCCCTCACTGACTATTCATACCTCGCCAATGTGCTGTCATGTCGGCCAGTTTACAACAGGTTTGGCGAAACGAGATTCAATCGCGGGGATCCCTCTGGGGGCGCAAAGGTAAGTATAGCCCCTGGGGGGGAAAGGTACATGCCTGTGCAGTGTCCTTGCACTGCCCCCTGGCACCAGTTGGCACTGCCTGGTGGGCGCTGTGCTGGGGCAGTGCCAGGGGGCAGTGCCAAGGGCGGGCCCTCATGGGAGCTTCATGGAGTGGGGCCATTCAGGTTAAGTGTGGTGCGTGTGGGGTGGGGAGAGAGCAGATAGCGAGGGGGAACTTTCAGACGTGAGGGAGAACAGCATTGAGGTGGGGAACGCCCGCGATACTTCCACGGTGGTGGTGGCGGGGAGGGGAGGTGATTGTCTAGGTGGGGAGCCCCCATGATGGGGGACTGCGGGCTGTCCAGTTTCATTTCTGATCTGTGTGGAGCTGGGTGGCGGCTCTATCGAACCTCGCCCCACCAAGTGACGGCGGAAAACACAGCCACTCGTTATTTTATTCTTTAGAGAGGCTCAAGATCTGGAGAGAAAACTGGGGTGGGGTTCCCCATCGCACTGCACCAGAATCCCGACAGCGGAGAATCCAGACCTTGATCTGTGCAGCTGGAGAACGACATGCCAGTTTTCAGTCTGAGCCTGACACTTTGACAAAATATGGTCAGATTCCAGCCACGTGATGCAGTTCATCAGCACACAGGTAAGTAAAGCAACAGTGAATCTGACAGATAAAACCATTACTTGTGAAAGTTGCTGTGTCAGGGATGGGTGGGGTGGGGGGGCGGGGGGGGGGGGGGGGGGGGAACAGGGGGGGGGGGGGGAACAGGGAAAAGGAGATGATCCTTCATCTTGTTATGCTGTAACTCGCCCCTTGGCTATTAACATTTTCCAGCTTAAGTGTGGAAACCTGTAGGTAAATTGGCTGCTTCAGGATAAATAACAGGGGCCACATGGCAGAGCATTGAAGCATTGGCAGAAAAGGCAGACAGTTTTGTGAAGAGAAATTGTGGTAACCATGTTTCCTTTAAAGTTATATTGAAATGTTCGGACACAATTTAATAAAAACACTATCGATAAAAAAAAATTGTGATACATCATAAAAAAAATGACAGCTGTACAAGTGTGTATTTAACACTCAGGGGAAATAAGGGGTATCACAAGGTTTCATCAAGCCATAATCTGTGTGACTTGCCCGAACAGTGGAGAGGATAAGATGGTTTTAATATAACTGGAAAACATAGATATATATGATCACTGCTACAGTCATTTTACCTCATTAGGATCAGTGCAATTTAGTCAGCAGTTTCTTATTTTCACAGCTATTAATCTTGTCATTTTAGGTGACTTTCTCCTACACAGCTGTGTAATCTTCTTGTAAGATGGCTTTCGACAAACAAGCCATTACTGGGAAACGGTTCCTGAAAAAGTACCTGCATTCCTGAGATTAATGTCACAGTTTTGTTTTTGTTTACCATAAAATAATCTCAAACCTTAAGTGATTTAGATTGTGAAACCCTTTTGTTCTGCAGAATCTATAATTTGAGTTGTAGTTTGGGCAATCGCAAGGACCTGGGACAAAAAGTACAAACTTAGCATACTGATATTTACACACCAGATACACTGCAAGGGTTAGAAATCTAATGGCATTGCAGAATAGTAAATGTTGGGATTATTCCCTAGATTTTCGAGTAAGCACTAATCGGTCAAGAACTTTAATTGCCTCCAGCACATGTCAGCAAATGCTAGGCAGCTGAATTTGTGAAGAAAATGACTCAATATAAGAAATGGAGCAAAAGATAGTTAACTTAGAAATGGCGGCCCGATCCCTCGGTGCACTGGGGAGTTCCAACGAGCGGAGCTCCTCAGTGCAGAAAATGGGGCTAAGTGTGACCTCATCATGGACTTCCCCGCTGAGGTCCTCAAACCACCCGGATGCGCGGTAGATAACGGGGTGTTTCTTGACACTCCAAACACCAGGAAGCACACGGCTAATCTCGCGCTATGGGACTCTGTCCCCATTCGGATAGATGGTGCCAAATATAGTGCTATAAGAGCAGGTCAGAGGGTGGGAATTTACACCAAGTAACTCAACTCCTGACTCCCCAAAGCCTGTCCACCATCTACAAGCCACAAATCAGGAGTGTGATAGAATACTCCCAACTTGCCTGAATGAGTGCAGCTCCAACAAAACTCAAGACACTCAACATCATCCTGGACACAGCAGCCTGCTTGATTGGCATTCCAACCACACCATTCAACATCCACTCCCTCCACCACCAATGCACAGGGCCACCAGAAGTGCTTGACAAGATGCACTTCAGCAACTCACCATGGCTCCTTCAGCAGCATCTTCAAAAACTGCAACTTCTATCACCTAGAAGGACAAGAGCAGCAGATGCAAGGGAACACCACCATCTGCACATTCCCCTCCAAGCCACACACCATCCTGACTTGGAAATATATCGCCGTTTTATCACTGGCGTTGGGTTAAAATACTGGAACTCCCTTCTGAACATCACTGTGGGTGTACCAACACCATCTACACTGCAATGGTTCAAGAAGGCAGCTCATCACCACCTTCTCGAGGGCAATTAGGGGTGGGCAATAAATTCTGGCCTAGCCAGCGATAAGCACCCCGTGAAATAATTATTTTTAAATAGCACAGGCCCTTGAGTGACAAAAAGGTGTCAATCTTTGAAGATTAGATACTTGGAAGGAACAAACATTCCTTGGGATAGATTTAGACTTTGTATGAAAGCTTACACTGGCTTCAATAGAAATAAAAATTGAGAGAGATGTGAAGCAGGCAGTCAATTCCCTGTCATCCATTTTACACAAAATTACTTTGGATGTAACATAGAGAATGAAAAGATATTTAAAAAACTGTACCAAGGCAAAGTGAAATCAAACAGATGCGAATGGATCAGGTAGATATATCGCAAAGACAGAATGCTGCTTTGCTGAACCGCATCAATGGATTAGGTGGATTGGCCATGCTAAATTGCCCTTAGTGTCCAAAAGGGTTAGGAGGGTTATTCGGTTACGGGGTTAGGGTGAAAGTGAGGGCTTAAGTGGGTCGGTGCAGACTCGATGGGCTGAATGGCCTCCTTCTGCACTGTATGTTCTATGTTCTAATGGAACTAATGTGAATTGGGCGAGTCGCGCCCAGAAGTCAACTGAGAACCAATGCACCAGGAATGTTTTTTCCCACTGTGAACAATGTGTACGTAGCAGCACATCGACACATAATGTGCAAGGGCCTAATGAAGAGTCCTAAGATTACTCCAAGTCAAGTTGAGACACCCTGGTTTCATAGTGGGAATGTGCTGGATATAGAATGGGAAGTGCTGAGAAGACACGCTCCCTTTCTTTCTCATGCACAGTGCTAAAGTTGAATCAAGAGTATTGAAATTATTATAAATTCACTAACATATTTTGTGCGGGATTCTCCGTTTCAGAGACTCGGATCAATTTCATGCTGCCGCTAATAGCGCCAGGGAGGCGTGATTCCATCCATGCAAATAGGCCAGCATGCTGCCCACGTGCATCCCGCCCGAGTCCCGGTTCCCCAGATATGTGTTTAGTCGGGGTCAGGATTCCCCTCGTGAGCCTGACAAGCTGGAAAAGTTTTTAAGCACTCCACTCACCCCAGACTTTCATTCCAGTCAAGAAGATGGCTGCTCAAAGACCTGCACCATGCTTCCTGGATGTGGGCATCCACAGAACGTTGGACACCATTAAGAGAGGAGGGAAACCCTCTTCCTCAGGGTGGGGTGGAGACATCAGCCAGTTGTAATGATTCAAGCCTGGGATGAGGTGGCAGATGCAGTGAGTGTTGGCAGCCTCACCAAGGGGACCGGCATGCAATGCAAGAAGAAGATGAACGACATCCTTCGAGCAGCTCAGGTGAGTAACTACCTGTGTGACACTGGCATCGGTGGCAGAAATGTGACCTGATGTGGCGCCGCCTTCGTACCTCCTCTTTAGTCTGGTGACAGCCGGCACATGAGTCACCTGCTGTTCTGGGGCAGGCTCCTGTTATGCAGGGTCTTCCCTGGGCTGGCCCTGGCACTCTCGGCACCTGCCACGGCAACAGTGGGCAGATAGGAAGCTAGCGTGGCAGGTTGAGTTCCAAATTCCATTTCTGTTTAGAGACTGCCAGCAAAGTGATGCTTCCCTTGACCATCCAAACTGTCCAAATTACATGGTCATCCTGAGCTCAGCTACCCTCATCATTCCCCCCGACCCAGTAGCCCTCAACCCTCACCCGGCCCCTTCTGCATAATGTACTTGGCACTGCAGCCCTATCCCCATCAGTGACTTGCACCTGGCCCTTGATGTGCAATGCCTCTATCCTCGCCACCCATACCTGCCAAATGGAGTGCTGGTGGCTGCCACAACATGTGTTAACAATGCGCTCTGTGGCCCTTGTACTGGTTCCCCCTGTGGGGTCTACAGTGGATGTCCTCATTGAGTGAACTGTGTGCCTTCCCAAAAGAATGGTGGCAACTGTTGTTTAGTAGAGATGATCCTAAAGTGCAGGCATGCAGCTCAGTGCTAAGAGACTGGTGTGCGGGAATGTCCTACAGATAGGGGTCATTGAGGGGTGTGTGCCTTTGCTGGGAGCTTGACTGAGTGTGGTGTGGAGCCTGGGTTTAACACAGAGGTTGTGACAGGGAGCTGTTCAGGTTTCCTGGGCGAATCATGGATCCATACAGTCATACTGTTAGATACCAATTGGGCCCGTTTGACTTACAGAGCCTGGATAAATCATTTGATCCTTAGGAGTGGGTTGGCTGGTAGTCTCACTAATTGTAGCGCAACAATTACTCACTCAAGTCGAGAAGAGATTAAATCAATCAAGGCTTTATTAAGCAAGACTTGTTCCCCAGCAGCTCAGTTACAGAATGCGGCTGCTGCGAGAACTCGAGCTCTTATACTCCGCCTTCAGGACGGAGCCAGAAGGTGGCAGATCCAACCAAGACCCAGGACCTGTCAGCCAATAGCCTCTCGGCTTCACAGGTACCGTATTACCCCTAATACATACCACCACATTCACCCCTTGTTAAAAAAGAACCCGGTGGGGTGGTGGTTCGCATGGTGGTAGGGGTTTACAAGGCTGGTCCTGGAACAAATTTCGAACAGTGGGTATGCATTTAGCCCAACAGTTAACTATGTACAAGTTCTGTCAGAATTATTATGTGCGGGTTTTGTCAGAATCATTATGTACAAGTTTTGTCAGAGTTATTTACAAGTTTTTCCGGTGTCACGCGGTTTCCACGAGTCAAGCGGGTGCCCTGGTCATCCTTGTCGATCGCCTCAGCCCCGGTGGTGGTGGAGGTGCTGGCTCGGGCACTGTTGTCTCTGGGAGCGTTGCGCTGTTCGTTCCTGTTTCTTTACTCCTGGGCGGGCACGGGAGGAGGACCGATCCACCTGAGAAGGGGGCGGTCGTGGGGTGCACCGGTGGCAGGGAGGGGGTGATCGATGTTGGGAGTGTGTGTGTTTCCAGCGGGCGCCAGGTCCCGCAGGGAGACCGTGTCCTGTTGGCCGTCGGGGTACACCACGTAGGCGTACTGGGGGTTTGCGTGAAGAAGGTGAACCCTCTCGACCAACGGGTCCGATTTGTGCGCCCGCACATGCTTTCAGAGCAAGATGGGTCCTGAGGCTGCCAGCCAGGTCGGCAACGACGTTCCGGAGGAGGACTTCCTAGGGAAGACAAGGAGGCGCTCGTGAGGCGTTTGGTTAGTGGTGGTACACAGCAGCGACCGGATGGAGTGGAGGGCATCCGGGAGGACTTCCTGCCACCGGGAAACTGGGAGATTTCTGGACCATAGGGCCAGTAGGACGGTCTTCCAGAACGTACCGTTCTCCCTCTCTACCTGCCCGTTCCCCCGGGGGTTATAGCTGGTCGTCCTGCTCGAGGCAATGCCCTTGCTGAGCAGGAACTGACGCAGCTCGTCGCTCATGAAGGAGGACCCCCTGTCGCTATGGATGTACGCGGGGAAACCGAACAGTGTAAAGATGGTGCCGAGGGCTTTAATGACTGTGCCCGCTGTCATGTCAGGGCAGGGGATGGCGAAGGGGAAACGGGAGTACTCGTCCACCACGTTCAGGAAGTATGCGTTGCGGTCGGTGGAGGGAAGGGGGCCTTTGAAATCCAAACTGAGGTGTTCAAAGGGACGGGAAGCCTTTATCAGGTGCGCTCTATCTGGCCTGAAAGTGCGGTTTGCACTCTGCGCAGATTTGGCAGTTCCTGGTGACAGTAGGGGAGGTTGCAGGACTTCACAAAATGGTAGAATCGAGTGACCCCCCGGGTGGCAGAGGTCCTCGTGGAGGGCTTGGAGGCGGTCTACTTGTGCGTTGGCACATGTGCCACAGGATAGGGCATCGGACGGCTCGTTTAGCTTTCCGGGACGATACAAGATCTCATAGTTATAGGTGGAGAGCTCAATCCTCCACCTCAAGATCTTGTCATTCTTGATTTTGCCCCGCTGTGCATTATCGAACATAAAGGAGACTGAGGACGGGTCTGCCGCCTGGCGGCGATCCCATCTTTGGGCTGACACGGGATTCTCCGCCCTATTGGGATTCCTTGGGCGAAATTCTCCTACCCGCCCCGCCACATTTCTGCCCCGACCGGCCGGCGGGAGTCTCCGTAACACTGGCCGGTCAATGGGGTTTCCCATTGTGGGGCAGCCCCACGCCGTCGGGAAACCCCGGGCGCCGGCAAAACGGAGACTCCCGCCGGCGGAGAATGACGCCCCTGATCTTCGCGGCAAGGAGAATCCCGCTCATAGGTTGACCCACAGAACAGTAGAATGCAGGTTTGTACCTACACTTTCCAAAAGTGAGTCACTATCTCAGATATGACATTGTTACGAGACACAAAATGGAAGCAGACACTTCGCTGAAGAAAACCATCCTGGTCCTTGTAGCCTAATGGCCAATCATAGAAGATTTTACTGCACTGATGGACATCAGTTTGCCTCCTGTAACCAAGGGGTCAAGGGGAAGTATGTCATGGAAGATCACAAAAGAGATTAGGCTGAAAAACACTTTTCTTAAAAACTGAGAAAATGATGCATGTAGCAAAGGCGTATTTTATTTTGATTGCAAAGGATCAATACAATCTTTTAATTTTATGTCGCAAGATTATTAACAAAACATGAAGCAATGTGCCTCAGGAATTACATTATGAAGCCGGAAGGAAAAGACAAGTGGAGGTTTAGAGAGGCATCATGTGGGCAGCCAGCATTTCCTTTGGGAATGAATCATTACATAACCAAATCGAACCAACATGCATCTCCATCATTGTCACTTGCGAACAATCCTGGCTGTAACTGGCCCTGTCGAACGCCATTAGCCAATGTGAAAACGTGAATGTTTCGATGTTGTATTATTTTGTTTTGACTTTGCAGAATTACCGCAGGAGCACAATAATTTATAGCTCTCTTTTCTCTGCATTTGGTCCAGACATAAAACCTGCTCTGAGTAAAGATGACTCAATGCACAATGGTGTGTCATTTTCTACATTGAGACAGTGGAAGGAGGACCTGTCAGTGCATTTGATGGGTGCACATTTGATGAGGCTGCCTAGACAACTAACTAATTTAGAAACAAAAACTTACAGATGCATGAAAAATGCGCAGGATGTAGTGTCACACTTAACTGAGTTTTGCAGGTCAAAATGACAGATGCAGCTCCCCAAACTCAAGGGCAATCTCTGTCAGGAAGCCCTCATTTGTAAGGCATTTGCTGCATAATTTTGTTTGTTAGCAATGTTGTATGCTTCGCTTCTTTCACAAAAGACTAATTATCTAACATCAGCGTTTCCGATTATCCACCCTCCCCCCGCCCCCCACCCAGCTCCCTGAATTTTTTTTCCCCTCTTTGAAACCATTTCCTAGCCAATCACAGCCTTATCCCTAATGTGCGCCTGTGAAACCCCCCCCCCCTCTCCATGTCATTTGCAGCTGTCACTGTTACTAACTGAATTAGACTAAAAACGTTGTCAGCCTTTTCTGGCTCGTGAACGAGAAACTCTATATTTTAAGTCAAATTGCAGCTCATAAGAAGGGACGAAGTGGGGCTGCAAATTTTTAAAATTGAAATAATGAAAACTGCAAAGATGTTCTTTTATCTGTGTTTCGACACACAGCAAGCAGGGAAGAACAAAGATGTTTCACATCATTTCCCAAACACATCAACAAATGGTGAAGTCACATGTATAGGTTTTTACTGCGAATTAGCCAAGTTTAAAAATGAGCGATCATTTTTCCCTCAGATTGAAATGAATTTAAATAAATGATATATTTACTTTCTCCCCAAAATCTTTACATAACATGCGTTGTGGTTAAGCTATGGTTCAATATAAATGATGATATCACTGATGATTAATTGGCACTAATGTCCAAAGGCCCACCCCCATGACATAGACTATAGAGGTGCTGTCCAGTGAGGGACAGAATGATACAGCATGAAAAAGTCCCAAATCCAATCCGTAAACTTTGTTAAATTCGTTGATCCCCATCAGAATGGCGGTGGCAATGCTCCAATCAACCTTTGAACCCTCACTAGAAAAGGGCAAATAAAGCCTTGAAGCCTCCCCATGGTCAAATGGTCTGCTGACGGGCTCGGACATGAGGGATATTGGAGAGCAGTTACTGCCCATGGATGCAAAAATGATGGTGAATCAGCAATTTCAGGAAACTGGGGGGAGAATATTGATGGTGAAGAGAATTTTTTTTTTAAATAGCAATATGCACAGAAGATATTATACACATGCAGACAGGTATTAAGTGTTGTGGTGTGATGTGCAAGTACCTTTAAGGAGGCGTGTATTAAACTGCTGTCCATCACTATCCACTACGGGACAGGTTGTACTGTTTAATTCCATAACTCTGTAGACAGAATGAAACAGCAGCCCTACAAGTCAGGCATGTCTCGATAGCCTCCCATTACCTTTATCTGTACATCATTTTCTCTTCAAATAAAAAACCCATATTATTGTTTTACTACTTCGAGTCATATGATTTGATACATTTACGAAGAATAGAAGAAAACAACATTTGGAATTTACACTCTCAAATCAACATGTAGTAGAATGTCCAGTGAAAGAAGTGGGGGTTAACATTGAAGATGCAAATGTTTTTTCTTTTGGAGGAATCTTTTGACTACTTTTGAAATAATGGGCGCGACCTTAACGAATTGCAACAGAGTCTCCTGTCAACTTGTTTAGCCGGGTGTTTCTCGGAACTTGCAGTGGCGAGAAAGACCACGCTATCCAACGGGACTTTGTTACAATCCAGGCCTCAGCAGGAGACCCCCCCGCCGAGGCCACACTTCGACCCGTTTCCTACTCGAAGGAACTCCGCTTGCTAAAACTCCGCAGTGCAGGAGGAGATCGGGACGCCATTTTTAAATGAAACTTATCGTGCCGAGGCACGTGGCCCCGACCAATGGAGATGGGGGTGGGGGGAGAAATGGGATGACGGAAATGATAAATTGTCTCATTTGTTTTGGAAACCTCTAAGGCAGTCTCCTGATATGTTTGCAAATTATTCCCTGATGCTAGTAAAGGGAAACGCACATTTGTCAATAGGTACTCTAACTGGCAATGTAGGAAAAGATATTGCTGATCATGAAACTTCCAAAATCATATTAAAGCCTTGTGTGCGTTCGTTCAAAGATATAAATTATCTGGAAGAATTCATTCTGCGTTATCAGCTCAGTTTGAAAAGGAGTGTTCTTATTGGAGAAAAATGCTGAGACATGGTGTTGCCACAGTCAAACTCCTGTCTTCCTTGGGACTACCTCTTGAGAGGACATGATGAGTCACCGTTGTCAACTCGAAGAGGTAATATTTTAATCTTGCCTTGAATATTTCAGTGAATTTGATGAGCTTCTCAATGATCAATTGAAAAGCTATCAATATTGTGGCTCAGGGAAGACCAACTTTTTAAAGCATAGAACCTACAATGACTTCATCACTATAATGGCAGAGGGGCTCAGAAAACAATTCACTAATGAAGTAAAAGATGCCAAATGCTATTCCATAATAGTTGATTCAACACCAGGGGCGGGATTCTCCTCTACCCGGCGGAGCGGGCCGTACCGGCGCTGAGGAGTGGCGTGAACCACACGCCAGCCGGCACAGAAGGACATGGCGCTGCGCCAACCGGCGCCGCGCCAACCGGCGCCGAAGGGCCTCCGCCGGCTGGCGTGAGTTGGCGCCTGCACAGGAGTGCCAGCGTATGCTGGCGTCATCCCAGTGCATGCGCAGAGGGGTTCTTCTCCGCGCCGGCCATGGCAGAGGTTGACAGCAGCCGGCGCGGAGGGAAAGAGTGCCCCCACGGCACAGGCTCGGCTGCGGATCTGTGGGCCCCGATCATGGGCCAGGCAACCGTGGGGGCACCCCCTGGGGCCAGATCACCCCCGTGCACCCCCCCCCCCGAGGACTCCACAGGCCACCTGCAGAGCCAGGTCCCGCCGGTATGGACCTGGTTTGATTTACGCCGGCGGGATCGGCCGAAATTGGGCGGCCGCTCGGCCCATCGCGGGGCGGAGAATCACCGGGGGGTGCCACTGTGAACGGCGCCCGACCGGCACGACGTGATTCCCACCCCCACCGATAAAACCGGCGCCGTAGAATTTAGCAGCCGGCGTCGGAGCAGCGGGGCGGGATTCACACCGCCCCCGCCGATTCTCCAACCCGGCGGGGGGGTCGGAGAATCCCACCCCAGATGTGAGTCTTGTGGACAAATTAACATTAATTTTAAGATATGTGACCAGCGATGGTGAAGTTGTAGAGCGATTTCTTTGCTTTGTCCAGCTACATTCCCACACTTCTGAGTTCCTAAAGACTACTGTTTTGGAAATCATTGCAAATTGGACTTCAAAAATTGTCATGGACAGAGCTTTGATAATGCCACAAATATAGCAGGAAAATATTCAGGTCTATAAGCAAGACTGAACAATGCAAGCCCCAATGCATTGTTCATCCCTTGTTTCAGTCGCTCCTTGAAATTAATCTGCAATGCTGCAGCTGAATCCTGTGAGGGTGCTGTACATTTTTTTGATTTTGTTCAAAACGTGTATGTCTTTTTTTGGGTTTCCACACATCGGTGGAATATATTGCAATCATGTTTGGAGCAGGCAAATGGAAAGCATTTGACAGGCAAAGGAATTTGTGACACCAGGTGAAACGCTCGTTCAGATGCTGTTTTGGATTTGAAAATTAGCTTTGCTGATACAAAGTAAATCTTACTAGACATAGCTGCTTCAAATTCAGAAACACACTGTGTGAAAGCTGAAGCAAAATCCTTAGCAGAGAAGTTTGAAAAGTTCGATATTGCTGTTTTTCCTGTTTTGTGGAATAATCTGCTTCAAATAATTAATGCCAATGACAAATCACTGAAAAATGTCGATACAACTTTAATGAATGCTGTACAATTGTTAAAAGTTTTGTCATGGACCTTTGAAATGCCTATAGCTTTGTGGAAGCAGAGTCACTAACATTATCAGAAAATACAGGTCCCTCTGATGATGGGAAGTTATTTTTTGATGAAACTAGAGATAATTTAATCACTTTAAAATAGAAAGAGAAGATCATCATTGAGACTGTCACTGTTATTTGTGACACACTAATGGTGCAATTGCAGACTAGAAGTGAATCTCTGAAGAAAACTGTTGATTTTGCGTGCTTTTTGACAGATGTTTGGGTGAGAATGCTAAAAGCCACTGCAGTAAGAAATTAAGTGAATTTGACTGGGAGGACATAGACACACATCATTTTAAAGATAAAGTGAAACAATTCATTCATGGTGTCGATCATAATGAGCTCTGTGCTTTGAGATTGCCAGCTGATGTACAGACTTTTACGTGATGGTTTGCAGGCAGCATTTCCAAATGAGGAAACCATTCTGAAAATATTTTTAACGATACCTGTCACAAATGTTTCTGATGAGCATTCTTTTTCTGTATTGAAAAGAGTTAAAAATTATTTTTGAAGTACGATAAGTCAGGAAAATTTGATGAGCTCAGCAATATTACGGATTGAAAGCGTTTCTTTACAAGATTGAACCTACGATGATGTAATTGATGATTTTGTGAAGAAAAAGTATTGAAATAAGCTTTCAAAATTGCCACGCCAACAAGGGATGAAGCAAGAAAATCTTGAAAATCTGCCTGTCTTCCATATTCTCTTGTTTAAGTTCTGTTTTTCAAAATAGACCATTGCCAGTCTGATATAATGGCTGCAGCTGGACACCTGCTGATAGTTCTAACCACCATCGCTCTCAAGCCTGACCTTCAGAGAGTCTCTTCTAAGACAAAGAACAGAATCCTGCAGACAGTGCCACAGGTATCGGACTTGGACTCACTAGACACTCAACTCATGTGAATTTACTGCAATAACTTCTTCAATTTTGTGAGAGGAAATAGGAAAATAACTTTGAAACTGAATGAAACTCTGAACATTCTGTCCTGCGCTTTCCTGTGCTGCGGTGATGTCATTGGCTGATTCTTCCATCTCATTGCTCATCAGCAAGTTCCATGTTTGCTCACCTCAACACGTCGCAATATTGATCCTCTTTTCTGTCACTCGGATAAGAGGTAAACTTGGATTTTAATCAGCAATTATTCATGCAGGCATGTTTTTACAAGTTAAAAAGCATTAAAGCAGTTACGCAGTAATCAATTTGTGTACTTTCGTAGCTTGTGCCTTTGCGTTCTCTGGGGTGATGATGGGTGGGGTCGGGAGAGGCGTGATGTCATGGGGGAGGGGCTTGACATCATTGTGGCATGACCCCAGAAATGAAGGTGAGCGCTGTCGTAATTGTAATTGTAAATATAAATGTCACTTGTCAAATTCAAGTATCTGTCCTATTGTCAAGAAAAGTATTTGTGCCTAGTTTCATACTTCACCAATAAGCTTGGAATCATGATAGCCAGTATCACCCTACGCTCTGCTTTCATACAGGCCCTCTGACAAGCCCACCCAGCATCCAGCAAATGGCAGGAGAAGAGACAAAGATGAGCAAGCATCATTTGATTGAAGAAGCATCGGTTGTCGTAACATAATCTGAAGATCCTGCACCTAGAGTTGCAATGTGCCATCCATCTCTTGAGGCCCACAGTGAACAACAGCAGTCTGATAGCACACTAGCTTTCGCCAATAAAGGAGTACTTAATCATGAGCAGTGAGCGAAGCACGCCTTACAGAGGCAGCAAGGAGAAGCATGTTCTTCGGCACCAGAAGCACATTGTTATTAAATTTGTAGAATATATGAATGATATTGGCCGGGATTCTCCCACCCCGCGCGGGGTGGGAGAATCCCCAGGGGGGCACGAGAATCGTGCCACGATGTCCCGACGCCGGCTCACCGATTCCCCGCCACCGATTCTCGGGCGCCCGCGGGATCGCCGCCGCGCCAGTCCGTTGAAAGCGAACGACCCCCCCAGCGATTCTCCACGCCTCGACGGGTTGAGTGCCCGCCAAGTTCGGTCAAGTCCTGCCGGCGTGGGTTACTCTGGTCCCACCAGGCGGGACCTGGAAGTTCTGTCTGCGGGGGCCGTCCTGGAGGGGGGAGCGGGGGGGGGAGGCGGGCTGGTTCCATGGAGGCCTATGTTCCTCCGCACCAGGCCCTTGTAGGGCTCCGCCATATTGCCTGGCAGCCGGTGCGGAGACAGGAACCCACGCGCATGCGCGAACTCGGACCGGCCGCAGTGCGCCGGCTGCAGCAGCGGAAACCGCTCTGGCGCAGACCTAGCCCCATAGGAACGGGTGAATACCTGATAATCGAGGACCGTTGATGCCAGAGTGGTTTGCGCCACTTTTCACGCCAGCGTCAGAACCTGGCCGCGGGTTCGGAGAATCCCGGCTATTGTATGTACATATCATAAGTTGGATTGTCCACCCCGCTGCGCCACATTTCTGCCCCGACCCGCCGCCGTTTTTCTCCATTACGCCGGCTGGTCAATGGAGTTTCCCATTGTGGGGTAGCCCCACGCCGTCGGGAAACCCCCGGGAGCCAGCAAAATGGAGACTCCCGCCGGCGGAGAATCCTGCCGCAGATTTGTACAAAACGCTTTCCTTCTGTTATCAAGTTCTTATCACCCTTTTGTGTTAAATTTTTTGTTCTAAATTCTTATTTCAATATATGTAATGACAGTGCCTTTGGAAACTCATCACAAAATAATTCATTTGACCACTGGGTTAGATCCAGTAGACTAACTTGAAGAAGATAGGAGCAGTTTTATTCGTGACAGCTCAATTGCCCAATCTCCTAATACAGATCGTAGGGAAAGGATGAGAGGCCAGACCTTTAACTTCCAACCTAGAACAGGAAGGTGGAAGACTCTGAAGAGATCTGGAATGAAGGATAGATACAGTGGACTGAATTCCCAAAGGGTGCAGAGACAGAACCAGAGGCAGGTGAGCACTCATTTCCTGCTGCTGTCTGACTTGATGTTTCGCTGCTTGGCCCCCTACTTTGAGCAATTTTCATTGAGCTGGATCAAGGTGGCGTGTGATGTCTGCCTGCCCATTAGCAGCAGGAAGCCAATTCAGCCAGTAACATTTCCCATGGAGGATAATTGTCAGAAGCCCACTGAAATTAGCCAGGTGGCAGACAGGCCCCCCCAAACAGAAGCCAAGGCTGACCAGAGGGGAGCGGCTGGTGTGCACTCACACCCTCATTGAATTTAACCTACCCCACCACCCACCAGGATTGCCAGAGGGGCATGGCCGTGGGCAACCTGTGGCGAGGTGCCCCATCCACAATGACAAATCTGACAACTCTGGCCATTTTTTGTTTCTAATTTTCAAAACATTCTTCGAAGGACACCTGATCTTGAGACAGCCTCTCATTCGCCTACCTACATATCGACAACTCACATTTCTAATAATGGGGCTGCCAATCTTTTAGTGCAGGAGGGGGAGGGAGGTAAGCGGGTTAAAATGGGGAAGGCAGGATGGGGGAAGGGGCAATGGTGGGGATCAGGATGGGGAGTGGGTGTTGGTTATTTATATTGTTGTATGATCTTTCTTCTGTTTTTGTTTCTTTTTATGAAAATGCCTGAATAAAATATGTTTTTTAAAAAGGGGTAATATGCAGCATAAATGAACTTTGTAATGGGCTGTAAACTTCTAAGCCTCTTTGCTTTGCCAAGTGACTATTTGCTCTATTTTGTAGTCACTCCTCCCTAGTTCACAGCTGTTAAGTCAGTATGAAGTGAGCTGTATAAGGTGCATATTGTAATGCAAGAGTGCAGGATATTTTAAAGGGACCTTTGTGAATTGTGTGCCATTAATTGCCTAAGTCAAAGGAACATAAGATTGCACGGAACATGCAAAAGGCCAATTTTCTGTGCCCTGTGTGGTAAACCACTGTATTGTATTGTACTGTTACATGCCTGGACTTGTCCCTGCTGGGTCCGAACCACTGTAGTATATAATCTGTGCATTGTGGTAAACTGCCATTGTATTATATGTAATGTGGTAAACTGCTGCCTGCTGGCTCCGCCTCCCCCGGGGTCGGTATAAAGGTGGCTAGTCTCTGCCGCTGCCTCAGTTCGGGATCCGAGGCAAGGAGGCTTTCTGTTTAGTTTATTAAAGCCACAGTTACATTCACCACTCGTCGTGTGTTCATTGATGGCATATCAATTTAATAAACTAAACATCTAAGATGAATTCATCACTCAAGCCTGATCGCCTGGAGCTGGACCCACAGGCAGCCGACGCCACTGCAACATTCGAGCACTGGCTAAGCTGCTTCGAAGCGTACCTCGGATCTTTCACCGAAGACTTCACCAACCTACAAAAGAAGCAGATCCTCCACGCACGGGTGAGCCCGCAAGTCTTTCTTCTCCTCAGGGACGTCCCCTCGTATACGGAGGCGATAATGCTGCTGAAGGGACACTAAGTAAAGTCTGTAAACGAAGTGTATGCTAGGCACCTTCTTGCCACAAGACGACAACGCCCTGGGAATCACTAGCAGAATTCCTGCATGCCTTGCGGGTACTCTGCTGGAACTGTGACTGCCAGGCGGTATCGGTTACCCAACACGCGGAGCTGTTGGTCAGGGACGCTTATGTCGCAGGCATGAAATCAAACTGCATCCACCAGTGATTGTTAGAAGGGGGTACACTTGGCCTCCCAGAGACAGTGCAGCTCTCAAATTCACTGGAGGTGGCCTTCTAGAACATGGAGGCCTACACCTCCGACCGCTCGGCACCCTCGTGGACCTCGTGGGCGCCGCCATCACCCGACTCGAGTACGGTGCAAGCCTGTGCCGCGCAGCAGCCCGCCAACGCTGAAGCCCGAAGTGCTACTTTTGCGGCCAGGGTAAGCATCCCAGACAACGCTGCTGATACACCATCAATAACAGACGACGAGTGATAAACATAACTGAGGCTTTAATGCACTAGACAGCAAGCCTCCTGCCTCTGGACCTGAACTGGATCTGGAGGCGGAGACTTGCCACTTTTATACAGAAGCCTGAGGGGAGGAGCCACAGGCGGAGCCAGCCTGGACAAGCACAGGCATGTACAATACAGCACAGTGAATTTAAGACAATAACGTGGTTTCCCACATTCACCCCCTGTTTAAAAAAGTCCGGCGAGGGTGAAGTGGTCTTAAAGGTCCAGTCTGTCGGGGACCTTGACCTTCCACTGTGACCACCTCAGTCCCGGCGTCGAGACCTGCGTGTCCGGGAGCATGTTGACTTCTTCTTTTTCACCCAGATGTTGAGTCGGCGAAGGGGGCGGCGGTGTATGGGCAGAGGTGGTGGTGCCTGTCCTCGATGGGCCTGCGGGAGTCAGTTCGTGAGGGAGGTGGGCGGAGGTGGCAGAAGACGGGGTAGGGTGGGGTGTGGTGGTGATGGTGGCTGGAGAGCCTGCAGGAGCCAAATCCCGAAGGGAGACCGTGTCCTGCCGCCCGTCTTGGTGTCTCACGTAGGCATATTGAGGGTTTGCATGGAGCAGCAGGACCTTCTCGATGAGGGGGCCGGTTTTATGCGAGGGGCTCCTTGCATGCTTGCGGAGAAGGACGGGCCACGGGACTGTCAGACAGGACGGAAGCGAAACCCCGGAAGTGGACATCCTGGGGAAGGCAAACATACGCTCATGAGGAGTCTCGTTAGTGGCCGTACATAGAAGCGGCCGGAAGGAGTGGAGCGCATCAGGGAGGACCTCCTGCCAGCGGGAGACTGGGAGACTTCTAGACCATAGGGCCAGGAGGACGGCCTTCCAGTCCGTTGCGTTCTCCCTCTCCACCTGTCCGTTTCCCCGGGGGTTATAGCTGGTCGTCCTGCTGGACCTTTGCTGAGCAGGAACTGACGCAACTCGTCGTTCATAAAGGAGTAACCCCGATCACTATGGATGTAGGCGGGGAACCCGAACAGGGTGAAAAGGCTGTGTAGGGCCTTGATAACGGAGGCAGAGGTCATGTCAGAGCAGCGGATGGCGAAGGGGAATCTGGAGTACTCGTCAACAATGTTGAGGAAGTACACGTTACGGTCAGTGGAGGGGAGGGGCCCTTTGAAGTCCGTGCTGAGGCGCTCAAAAGGGCGGGGGGTCTTTACCAGATGTGCTCTGTCTGGCCGATAGAAGTGGGGTTTGCACTCCACGCAGACCTGGCAGTCCCTGGTCACGGACCTGACCTCCTCGATGGAGTAGGGCAGGTTGCAAGCCTTGATAAAGTGGAAAAAGCGGGTGACCCCCGGGTGACAGAGGTCATTATTGAGGGTACAGTGTCAGTCTACTTGTGCGCTGGTACATGTGATAGGGCATGCGGTCGGGGATGGGCCCTAGGACTCCGTGTTCCACGACGTAGCCGAGGATGGCCAGGCGGGTTGTGCGAAAGACGCATTTCTCTCTATTAAAAGTTAGGTTCAGGAGTTTTGACGTGTGGAGGAAGCGCCAGAGTTTCTCGTCATGGTCCTGCTGGTCACGGCCGCAGATGGTGATGTTGTCTAGGTACGGGAACGTGGCCCCCAGTCCCTACTTGTCACCCATTCGATCCATTTCCCTTTGGAAGACCGAGACCCAGTTGGTGATGCCGAAGGGAACCCTGAGGAAGTGAAAGATGCAGCTGTCTGCCTCGAAGGCAGTGTATTGGCGGTCCTCCAGGCGGCTAGGGAGCTGGTAGTACGCAGACTTCAAGTCGACTGTAGAGAAGACTCGATACTGTGCAATCTGATTGACCATGTCAGATATGCGGGGGATGGGGTACGCACCGAGCTGCGTGTACCGGTTGATGCTGGCTATAATCGATGACCATCCGGTGCCTCTCCCCAGTCTTGACGACCACCACTTGGGCTCTCCAGGGGCTGTTACTAGCCTCAATGATCCCCTCTCGCAGGAGTCGTTGGACCTCTGACCTGATGAAGACCCTGTCCTGCTTGGGTTCTGGAAGCCAGGGAGATTTTCTGGGTCACGGGTAGGATGGGGAGGGAGCAGCACCTTACCCTATCTGGGAGTATGAAGCTGTCTGTGCTCCCGGAGTCAAAAAGGCAGGCCGTCTCGTGCCCGTTGATCCGGACGGTCATCGTGGATTTGCGAGGTGGTGCGGCCGGGACTGGTCGAGTGTGACGGAGGCGAGTGTCAGAAGGCGGTCGGTAGGCCGGTCGGTGGTGGCGGCGGCCAGCGTACAGTCGGGTGAGCAGGGCTCCTGCAAGGCCGCGGAGTGGTCCCAAGGTGACGGCCCCCATGAGTCACTCGTGGCGGGTGAGGTGCAAGTTGGTATCCAAGATGGCGGCCCCCGTGGGTCGCACGTCTCGGCCGTAATTAAAGATGGCGGCACCCACGGGTCACACATGCCGGGTGGCGCAGCAGCTGGGGGTGGCCCCGACAGTCAGCAGGCAGCACTGCTGGGCCTAGAAGATTTTGGGGGGGGGGTCGGGCCTGGCAGACTTTTGCGAAGTGTCCCTTCTTCCCACAGCCGTTACAGGTCGCGTTCCGTGCCGGGCAGCGTTGTCGGGGGTGATTACTCTGGCCGCAGAAGTAGCACTTCGGGCCTCCGGCGTTGGCGGGCTGCTGCATCGCACCCTGGTCGGTTGATGTCTGCGCCCACGAGGCCCACGAGGGTGCCGCGCGGTCGGAGGTGTAGGCCCCCATGTTCTGGGAGGCCACCTCCAGCGAGTTGGAGAGTTGTACTGTCTCTTGGAGGCCGAGTGTCCCCCCTTCTAATAATCGTTGGAGGATATTGTTCGAGTGCATGCCCGCGACATAGACGTCCCTGATCAGCAGCTCAGCGTGCTGGGTAGCCGATATCGCCTGTCAGTCACAGTTCCGGCAGAGGATGCGCAAGGCACACAGGAATTCCGCGAGTGATTCCCCAGGGCATTGGCGTCTCGTGGCGAGGAGGTGCCTAGCATCTACCTGGTTAACGGATTTCACGTAATGTCCTTTGAGCAGCGTTATTGCCTCCGCGTACGAGGGGTAACCTGATAAGGTTAAAGACTCTTGGGCTCACCCGTGCGTGGGGGACCTGCTTCTTCTGGAGGTCTGTGAAGTCTTTGTTGGAAGATGCGAGGTACGCCTTGAAGCAGCTTAGCCAGTGTTCAAAAGTCTCTGTAGCGTCAGCTGCTTGTGGGTCCAGTTGCAAGTGATCAGGCTTGAGTGAGGAGTTCATCTTGAGTGAAGAGTCCATCTTAGAAGTTTAGTGTATTAAATTGATACGCCATCAATAATAGACGACGAGTGATAAACGTAACTGAGGCTTTAATACACTAAACAGCAAGCCTCCTGCCTCTGGACCCGAACTGGGTCTGGAGGCGGAGACTTGCCACTTTTATACAGAAGCCTGAGGGGAGGAGCCACAGGCGGAGCCAGCATGGACAAACCCAGGCATGTACAATACAGCGCAGTGAATAACAGACAATAACGTGGTTTACCACACTGCCCTGCACGGAAAACGACTTGCAACGGGTGTGGGAGGAAGGGCCACTTTGCGAAAGCCTGCCAGGCCCGATCTCTCCTGAAAACTCCTAGGCCCAGCAGCGCTGCCTGCTACCTGTCGGGGCCGCCCCCAGCTGCCGCGCCACACGCCATGTGCGACCCGTGGACGCCGCCATCTTCGATTTTGCCCGCCACGTGCGACCCATGGGGATCGCCATCTTTGACGCCATTTTGCACTCCACCCGCCACGCGTGACCCATGGGGGCCGCCATCTTTGACACCATCCCCGATGCCACCCGCCACGCGCGGCCCATGGGGGCCACCATCTTGGGACCACTCCGCAGCCTCCCGGGAGCCCTGCTCACCCGGTCGTACGCTGGCTGCCGCTACCTCCGACCGGCCTACCCATCACTTTCTGAAGCTCGCCTCCATCACGCTCGACCAGTCTCGGCCTCATCACCTCACAAAATCTACGATGACCGTCCGGATCAATGGGCACGAGACGGCCTGCCATTTCGACTCCGGGAGCACAGACAGCTTCATACACCCAGATGCGGTACGGCGCTGCTCCCTCCCAATTTTACCCACGACCCAGAAAATCGCCCTGGCTTCCGGATCACATTCAGTAGCAATCCGGTGGTACTGTGTCACGACCCTTACCGTACAAGGCATAGAGTAAACTAACTTTAAACTCTACGTCCTTCCCCAAGTCTGCGTTGCCCTATTACTGGGGCTCGACTTCCAATGAAATGAAAATCGCTTATTGTCACAAGTAGGCTTCAAATGAAGTTACTGTGAAAAGCCCCTAGTCGCCACATTCCGGCGCCTGTTCGGGGAGGCTGGTACGGGAATTGAACCGTGCTGCTGGCCTGCTTTGGTCTGCTTTCAAAGCCAGCGATTTAGCCCTGTGTTAAACAGCCCCTTTTCGTGTCACCTCCAAAGCCTTACTTGAAAGTTCGGTGGACCCCTGCCCCCCCTCACCGTCTGTAGTCATGCGACCCTTAAGGTCGCCCCACCCTCGCTGTTCGCTAACCTCACCCCGGACTGTAAGCCTGGCGCTACTAGGAGCAGACGATACAGTGCCCGGGAAAGGGCCTTAATCAGGTCGGAGGTCCAGTGACTCCAACGAGAGGGATCATTGAGGCTATACCAGCCCCTGGAGAGTCCAAGTGGTGGTCGTCAAGACTGGGGAGAAGCACCGGATGGTCATCGACTACAGTCAGACCATCAACCGGTACATGCAGCTCGATGCGTAACCCCACCCCCGCATATCTGCAATGGTCAATCAGATCGCGCAATATCAAGTCTTCTCCACAGTTGGCTTGAAGCCCATGTACCACCAGCTCCCTATCCGCCTGGAGGACCGCCAATACACTGCCTTCGAGGCAGATGGCCTCCTCCACCACTTCCTCAGGGTTCCCTTTGGCGTCACCAATGGGGTCTCGGTCTTCCAACGAGAAATGGACCGAATGATTAACCAGTACGGGCTGCGGGCCATGTTCACGTACTTAGATAATGTCACCGCCTGCGGCCATGACCAGCAGGACCATGACGAAAACCTCCGGCACTTCCTCCACACCGCTAAACTCCTGAACCTCACCTATAACAAGGAAAAATGTGTTTTCCGCACAACCCGCCTAGCCATCCTTGGCTACGTTGTGGAAAACGGAGTCCTAGGGCCCGACACCGACCGCATGCGCCCCCTCCAGGAACTCCCCCTCCCCACTGCCCCAAGGTCCTGAAGAGATGCCTAGGGTTCTTCTCCTACTATGCCCAGTGGTTCCCCAATTATGCGGACAAGGCCCGTTCACTTATTAAATCCACCGTTTTTCCACTGACGGTTGAGGCCCGACTGGCCTTCAACCGCATCAAGGCAGATAGTGCCAAAGCCGCGATGCACGCTGTGGATGAGTCGATTCCATTCCAGTTGGAGAGCGATGCGTTGGACTTTGCTCTGGCCGCTCCCCTCAACCATGGCTTTCTTCTCCCGTACCCTCCATGCCTCCGAAATTCGACACTCCTCCGTCGAAAAGGAAGCCCAAGCCATTGTAGAAGCTGTGCGACATTGGAGGCATTACCTGGCCGGCAGGCGATTCACTCTCCTCACTGACCAATGGTTGGTTGCCTTCATGTTTAACAATACACAGCGGGGCAAAATCAAAAACGACAAGATTCTGAGGTGGATGATTGAGCTCTCCACCTACAACTACGATATCTTGTGTCGACCTGGGAAGCTCAATGAGCCCCCAGATGCCCTATCCCACGGTACACGTGCCAGCGCACAAGCAGAATGACTCCAGGCCCTCCACACTGACCTCTTGTCACCTGGGGGTCACCCGTTTTTTTCACTTTATCAAGGCTCGCAACTTGCCTTACTCCATCGAGGAGGTCAGGACCGTGACCAGGGACTGCCAGGTCTGCGCGGAGTGCAAACCACACTTCTATCAGTCGGATAGAGCACACCTGGTAAAGGCCTCTCGCCCCTTTGAGCGCCTCAGCATTGATTTCAAAGGATCCTCCCCTCCACTGACCGTAACGTGTACTTCCTCAACATTGTTGATGAATACTCAAGATTCCCCTTTGCCATCCCATGCCCCGACATGACCTCTGCCACCGTCATCAAGGCCCTGCACAGTCTTTTCACCTTGTTCGGGTTCCCCACCTACATCCACAGCGATCAAGGTTCCTCCTTCATGAGCGACGAGTTGCATCAGTTCCTGCTCAGCAAGGGTATCGCCTCCAGCAGGACGACCAGCTACAACCCCCGGGGCAACGGACAGGTGGAGAGGGAGAACGCGACGGTCTGGAAGGCCGTCCTCCTGGCCCTACGGTCTAGAAGTCTCCCAGTCTCCCGCTGGCAGGCGGTCCTCTCCGATGCGCTCCACTCCGTCCGGCCACTCCTGTGCGCTGCCACCAACAAGACCCCTCACGAGCGTATGTTTGCCTTCCCCAGGAAGTCCATCTCCGGGGTTTCGCTCCCGTCCTGGCTGAAAGTCCCAGAGCCCGTCCTCCTCCGGAAGCATGCGAGGGGCCATAAAACAGGGCTCCTCATCGAGAAGGTCATGCTCCTCCACGTCAATCCACAATAATCCTACGTAGCACATCATGACGGGCGACAGGACACAGTCTCCCTCTGGGATTTGGCACCTGCAGGTTCCCCAGCGACCATCACCACCACCCCCGATCCTACACCATCTCCCTCCACCACTACCCAGCTACTTCAAGGTCTGGCACCCGCAGGCCCACCGGCGGCCATCATCACCACCCCGCCCACACACCGTTCCCCCCCCCCTCCACCGACACAACTACTGGGTGAAGAAGAGGACGACACGTTCCCATACGCGCAGGTCTCGACACCGGTGCCCACACCACAGCCAGGACTGAGGCGATCACGGCGGAAGGTCAAGGCCCCCGACAGACTTGATCTTTAAATCCACTTCACCCCCGCTGGACTCTTTTTTTTTTTAAACAGGGGGTGAATGTGGTAAACCACTGTATTGTATTGTACTGTTGTACTGTTACATGCCTGGGCTTGTCCCTGCTGGGTCCGAAACACTGTAGTATATAATTTGTGTATTGTGGTAAACTGCCACTGCCAAAGTCAGCAACTCTCATTTTGTAGCACTTCCTCAGCCACTGCACTTGTCGGTCTTGATTACTGTGCACAAGTCCTGGAGTGGGCCTTGAACCCACAACTTATCAGAGGCAAGAATGCAACCAACAGAACAATACTTGGGGTATCAAAGAGATTGCTTGGTAGAATTACCCTGCAGCAGTTTCACTACAGGATCCTACAAGTGAAAGGAACCAAGTTCACACCCACGCATACCCACATAGTGAAGTCCTTCCAACAACATTTATCTACATATTCCAGATGACGATTTGTCGCAATTCCAGCATCCCTTCATTCTGGCATTTGTTACTTTTACTGGTTCTAATCGGTCATGTAATATAAGCTGATAATGATCCTGGTCCAAACTAATCTCCAGTCTTTTGTACAGTATCACCACCCTTCCAAACTTAACTCTCTTGACAGTAACTGAGGCTAAGCTGATACCAAGTAATTCCCTCAATGCTGAAATTTAAAACAAAAGAATTACTAGGCCATGATCATGTTAGCACTGGGAGATGATCAGAAGTTTGTGACCAGCCAGTCTTTGAATCAGCGCGGTTAAAACAAAGATGGGAAGGAGATAAATACTTGAAATATGATAGCACAATGGTTAGCACTGTTGCTTCACAGCTCCAGGGTCCCAGGTTCGATTCCCGGCTTGGGTCACTGTCTGTGCAGAGTCTGCACGTTCTTCCCTGTGTCTGCGTGGGTTTCCTCCGGGTGCTCCAGTTTCCTCCCACAGTCCAAAGATGTGCAAGTTAGGTGGATTGGCCATGATAAATTGCCTTTAGTGTCCAAAAAATGTTTGGGTGGTGTTGCTGGGTTGTGGGGATGGGGTGCTTGAATAGGGTGCCCTTTCCAAGGGCCTGTGCAGACTCAATGGGCCGAATGGCCTCCATCTGCACTGTAAATTCTATGATTCTGTAAATTCTATGAAAAAGTAAACAGGACTTAAATTCATTAGTTTGTGCTCTGGCCTTCCAGTGCTTATTCTTTCCTGCTTCCTTCAGAATATATTACTATTATAAACTATAATAAGTCATGAAGAATGACATAATTACCATGTTCTGGATGTGTTCTAAGCTAGGGTGTCATGATCGGCACAGGCTTGGAGGGCCGAAGGGTCTGTTCCTCTGATGTACTTTCCTTTGTTCTTTATAGCAAGTCAACACTTTGATCAATAAAAATAACATTACATCAAAACATTACAGCACATTAAAAAAAAAACCACAGAACTTTTATTATTTCCAAATTCAAAATACAAGGCAGGTCAATGAAATAACACTTGCCATTCAATTTTTGTGATTATTGTCTTGAAGAGTTTGTCAGTGCACACATTTTTCAATCATGGGGAAAACACACAAAACTTTCAGGTACGCAAAAAAAATCCACTTGACTAAAAAATGAAAAAGAGAACTCCTCACACACTTATCTGAGTTTAACTAATGCAAGGTATTACTATTATCTACATATATCTGTGTGGTTAATTCCCCCACCCACATAGCGGTTAGGACTGCCTGTAATCTTTAGATTTGCATTTAACTCTTATACGACTGCGATAGTATTTCTCAGTTTAAAAGAAGTTGCCGGCCTGCTGAGGATTTCCAGCATTCTCCTGTTTGTGGCATTGTTAACCTGTTTCGTCCAAACAAATAAGCCTTCCCGCTTTCCTTTAAAACGTTTTCTCATCAAACCCCTTCACGTGGGGTCCTTGGACACAATGGCCAGAAAGAAGGCATCTTCACAGCTGGCAGACGCTAATTCTTGATCAGTTGGAAGGTCAAGACTTTCCTTCGCCCCGCTCCGCCACTAAGGTTTGTCCTTGCAGCTGACCACTTCACTCAAAATTGCAAACTGCAGTCACCTGCGGGGTTAAGGGAATTTCATTCACAGATCCCGTGGAACTAAATCATGGCTGGGTGTTAGACTCTCAACTGCTTGGGTTGGGCAACGGCTCACGATTCAGAAATAATTGGAGCAGACTATCGGTTGCAAGCCAGACATTCCATTGAGTAAGTGAAGCCAAGTCAGGAGTGTCAGAAAGGGTGGCAGCCTTGTGAATCAGACATCATTTCACAATAATAAAGTTTCTGAAAAGTATGAAAGGCATAGGGACTAATTTTCACACTTAAATGTTTGGCATATACCGGAGGAATTACAGCACAAAGAATATGCAGCGACTTGCAACAGTGGTCGTCCAACTCATGTCGCTCATGACTGGCATCAGTGCACAAAAATCAGCCCCAGTTTGCCATTATATTAACTCCTCAGATGGTTTAATTGTATTATGTGGCATTGGCTGTAAAAGTCCAGGAGAATCCCAGGGTTGATTCCTACCGGGGAGTGGGTGGGTGGGTGGGGGGGGGGGGGGGGGATTTGGCAACACCTTGCCGGTAGTATGGGCAAGAAATGAACGCAAGGCTGATACATTTCAGGTTACAATTTTTTCTTAAAGTGCACTGCCATCAAATTGGCGGCAATTAACTAACCAGGTTGCTCATCTAAATCATGCCTTGTGCATGCAAATCAGGGTCCTAATGCCATTTGTCAGATACCGAATGAAATTCATCTACAAAAGGGTGGAACTTGCACTTTGCAAGCTATGTCCAGTTATGTGAGCAGCTAATGATCTTTAAAAAGACTCTTGGCCCAAGCTTGGCTGCCCTCCCCTCCACCTCCTTCCACATAGGATTTGTACTCAAGTCAGCTCATTGCAGAGTCAGATGATAAGCAACAGGACCCGCCAACAAGCTGCATCAAGATGCCCGATTGTCATAAAGAACTCACCTACTTAATTTAAGAATGGATCTTCAAACAGGATTTCAGTCAGGTCTCAAGTCAGCGGGGATTGTCACGCAGAGTGGTCACTTTGCCAACTTGTTTTGGGTGCCGGTCCCGTTTTTCAGCTCAGGTGTCTGCTGCTCAAGCATGGTCTCAACCTCAAATACAAACATCCATGCGCTAGAGAAAAGATCTTTCAGCCATAATTCCCATTACTAATGACTATCTACGTGCCTCGGCTGTAAGTGCATATTTGTGGAGGTTAGATAAGCTTGGTTGTCAGGGCCTCCATCCTTGAAGAGTCAGTTGAGGCTCATTGTCCAGGCTCACGCATGAAGAACGCCTACTTTGGGGATCCCTTGGGCCTCCTGGGTCAGTACCTCTGCTTGGGTTTCCACCGGTAGGAAAGCTAGGATAGGAAGAGAAACTCAAGGAGAAAGGAAACAGGTTGTCTTATAACTTACTATAAGGTGAAATCATGTTTACACTTCTCCATATAGCGAGTTCCCAGATCGTTAAGCAGAAGCCAGGAGCCTTTCCATGGGCGAGGAGGCAAAAGAAAAGGGGAACTTACCTCAAAGCATTGTGTTCCACCTCCCAATAACTATCACTCTGTGTCCAGGGAATACTGCCTGGCAAAAACGAGAAGCTAAAAGTGACACCATCATTTCTGAAAAAAATGTATTTGCACAGTAACATTTCTGGCTTGCATGATGGAAATTCCTAATGGTTAAGTCTCTTTAGCAACCGTCCCCACCCCCATGGTAAAGGAAGTGGTCACAAACCTTAATTTGGAAAGTTGCCTTATTGCTGTTAAAAGAGATAGATGCTGATAACCAACTAATATAGAATCAGTGATGCAACCAAGTTACATGCTGAGAGAAGAATAGGCAATATATATTTATATCTACCACATTGTAATCACTTACTGGTTTCCTTTACGTGACCCCTGCTTCCACCTTTGAGTCAAGAATAGCCACTGAAGAGATATTTATGATGTGCTCCTTAATTATTTTCATTGCCTTATTTACCCAAAATGTGCTACTAAAGTAGATCATTGATTTGCCACACTCGACACAACAGTGAAAATTTGATCAGAAGAATGTATAATTGCAAATTGAAAAACAAATCTGTTTCCTATCTATACCAATTGCGATGCTTAATTTATTTTAAAATGAGAGTTTAAGCAGATTTCCCTGGACTGAACATTGTGTCACACGCATTGATTTCAATGTTCACAGGGTAAATTTCACACTGAAACAACCTGTGACGCATTCTGTATGGTTGCTGTGGTAATTATCTATGTTTTCTATCATAATACAGTAATTATACATGTCTAATGTCAGCCTGAATGACTTAGCATGTCAGTAAAAGTATAAGTCACTGTCTGGAAATTAAATCTCTTCCAATAGGCCCCTAACCTGATGAAAGAGGATGCAGTAAACTCAGCACAAAAGAAGTAACCCAAAGGAAGCTAAAGAATGGGCCTGCTCCAGCATTAGGTCATTGGAAATAGTCAAGAACGTGAAAATATTGGATCATTCAGAGCTGATGAAGGATACTGAAGGTTATAGGAAACTTGACTTTTGGATGAACCCCCCCTGTAAATATGTTTAACAGCTTTCACAGCTGTCCTAATTCTGTGAAGAGATCAGCTATGGCTGCAAACCAAGGGAGTAGTCGGACTAAGGGAACAGTCTTAATAAGTTAGGACTTAGCTGTTGTATGTTTGTTTAATGTGTCCATTGAGGCAGGGGATGCTGTTACTGCCCCATTGATTTGGTGCTTTCTGCACGAGAATGAAACAAGAGTTATCCAAAGGTAGTTTATTTGGGCAGCATAATAGCACACGTGGTTAGCATTGTGGCTTCACAGTGCCAGGGTCCCAGGTTCGATTCCCTGCTGGGTCACTGTCTGTGCGGAGTCTGCACGTTCTTCCCGTGTCTGCGTGGGTTTCCTCCGGGTGCTCCGGTTTCCTCCCACAGTCCAAGGACGTGCAGGTTAGGTGGATTGGCCATGCTAAATTGCCCTTAGTGTCCAAAAAGGAGGAGTTATTGGGTTATGGGGATAGGGTGGAAGTGAGGGCTTAAGTGGGTCAGTGCAGACTCGATGGGCCGAATGGCCTCCTTCTGCACTGTATGTTCTATGTTCTATCTGACCGTTTGTTGTTTATCGTTATTAACTTGAGTCATGTTAAAATGCAATTTTAACTCTGTCCTTTGGAGTAGTTAGAACAAATTCTGTCAAAAAGTCATCTGGAACAAATAAATTGATTTATGCCATTTTAAAAGTTTAGATATTAACATCTTTTTAAATGTGACACTGATATGAGCGGCATTCAGTCTTAAAGTTAAAAAAACAAGCATGATTGTCCCAGGATTGATGAATCAGAACAGACGGAGGTTTCAGGACAAGAAATAGATAAACGCGAAAAATGCTGCAAAGGAAATAATTTCAAAACAGAAAAGGAAAAGAGATAAGGAGGGGATGACAGATGAGGTATTTGTAATGATGATAGAAAGAGGAAAGAAAAGAAACACACTTGAGGATGATGAAAATTAATAAAATTATAGACTACGTGTAACTGGGCTAAAGAAAAATGGTGCAATGAGTTGTGCAATGAAGTATTGGAGCTGGAAAGAAATCACAAAATGAGAGTTATGTACCAGAAGGTGAAACCTTTGACAGGTATAAAGAAAAGGATAACAAAAAATAGTGGCTGCATAAAAGACAAAGATGATAAAATATTGTTTGAAAGGGATGCAGCAGCAGAAAGATGGACGGAATATGTAAGTGAATTGGATAGTGATCAAAATGGAGGAAGTCCTCAAGATATAGAGGCAAATGAAGCACCAAACGTTATGATATCAGAAGTAACAAATGCTTTTGAATTGATGAGTACAGAAAAAGCTCCAGGCGTTCATGAAGTAACAACAGAACATCTAAAAATCCTTGGAGAAACAGGAGTAGAAGTGATAACTGAAATTTGTGATCAAATATATACAAAAGGATGCATTCCAAGTGACTTGAGACATTCATTATTCATTAAATTACCTACGAAACCTAAAGCAATGAATTGCAATCATTTTAAAACTATAAGCCCAATGGGTCATCTGATTAAAGTGATCTTGAAAATCAAAATAGGAAGAAATAATAAGTAAAAATCTATGGAAGAAAATAGACGCCTTTGAAATGTCAAAGGCATAAGCTGAAAATTCCATATACAAACTATAAGACAAATGAAGAGATATTGAAATTTCAAGAGCACCAAGAACTCTAAAAAGTGACATTCGAAAAAGAATGAGCTGCACTCTCCGCTGCCCGACACCGAAATCGCGTTCGGCGACTGGGCGGAGAATCCGTTTCGGCGATGAAATCGGAAGCGGCGCCCCCCCCGAAAATTGGCGTACTCATGGTGTACGCCGCGCCGAGTATCCACCGCCTCAGGCCCACCCCGACCGGCCGAATTCCCAACTGCGTGGACCTCTCATGGTCCCACCGTCCGGGATCCTCGCGTGGCGGCTGCGGACTCAATCCGGGGCCGCCACAGTCGGGGGAGTGCCGATCGGCAGGCAGGGGGGCTTCATTCAGGGCTATGGACAATGTGTGCGGGTGGTCCGGGGCGCGGGAGCAGCCGATGGGGGGCACTATTTTGTTGGTCCAGGTCTGTGGGCTGGAGGCATGCGCATGCGCGACCTCTGACCCAGAAGTGCTGGGGCCGTATCGGCAGCTAGAGCTGCGAGCTCTATGACGGCTGCCTGCTAGCCCCAGCAAGACGGTGAATCTGTGGCCTTTTGACGCCAGTTTTCCTGCTGTAAAGGACCACAGTTTTCACGACGGCGTTGTGACTTAGTCCCAAAAACGGAGACTCCAGCCCTATATGTCAGCATTTTGGTCATTTAATCGGAGCTGAAAAGCTACAGAGATCTCTGCTAGAGGAAGAGTGAAGAGCAGCAGAAAGAGTAGTCAACCTAGGTGTGGTTGGATAATGGATGCCACGCAGCGGTTTCAGGCAGATGTGCGAGGATACTGCAAGACAGATAAGTGTGATATACCATGACAACCAGATCTCCGAGTAGAAATAACTACAAGGAGCAGCATGGCAGATATTTACTCATTAAAATTATGTAGCAATTACTAATTGTGTTTCTTTTCCTGTTTTCGCTGTGTTTATCAAGTGGATCAGTAGTAGCACCACTAGCAAATGGAATACCTTCTCCATCTAGTCTCAGCATGAGAACCGCCAAGACAGGTACAGCTTAACAACTGAAGTTCAAAGCTCCTAAATGTATCTCAACCACAGAAGGATCTGTGCACAAAAGCACTGAGCATTTCCTCTCAGCGATTCTTAAGGAATTTCTCAGTGAAATTGCTATGTTTAAGACCTTACAAATCCTGTGATCTTGGATGGCCTGGGGGCTCCTCTTTGGCAAACTAACCTGGTGCACTGCAGCATCTCGAACAACAGAGCGACATAATATACATGCAACATGGGGAGTTGGTAGTCAGTATTGATGATGTCATCGGCAGTTTGCGCTGGCTAACAGTCAGCCCATTCTAGCAGCCTGTGAGAAGACGCCTTTCCAATAAAGCTCGTGTTTGTTTTGTACCTTGGTGGTCTGCAAGCCTGCATTTTAAAAATACCACAAAGAAAACTGGAGACGAGAAGGCCCAAACCTTGCTGGCAGACTCCTCAAATAAATATAAGAAATCGTCGATCCATGCACGGGCACCCAAAAGGGATTCAGAAGCTAAAACTTTGCTACATCAAAGCTGGAAATGGAAGAGCGCTAGGTAGAAACCCTCGAAGGGACAGAAATTTAAACAAAGATTTTAGTGAAAACAGCATCAAAAGACATTTGCACGTGTTCTGCCCGGAAAGTTCTGGAACAGTACTCCCTCTACTATGAGCAGCAAGTAAAGTAACAAATAGCCTATAATAATTAATTCAGAGCGAGGGGAATTTTGCAGTGCCCCTTGCAAAACTCAGAAAGAACCAGGCTGAGCTCAGGGTTACCTGGTTTGAAAGGAAGGCAAAAATAATATAGTGTTAAAAGCTTTGTGGCACATTGTGCTTACGCAAGCTTTCCCATAGCGAAATGGCAGGCGCTTTTGGCACCATGGGACCGTATATGATGAAACCACCGAGTGCTGGAGCTCATACATTGAAAGATTTGAGTACTCTGTCCAGGCAAAGAGAATTTTGGTGGACATAGTAGCCCCGACTTCCTGAAGTACATTCAAGGGAAAAATCTTTAACCTCCTGCGAAGTCTGGTGCAACCAGAATAAACAGGCTGAGGAACTGAACAGATTTTATAGGTCGGTCTTCACAGTGGAAGACACAAATAACATGCCAGTGACTGATGGAAATGAGGCTATGACAGATGAGGACCTTGAGAGGATTGTTATCACAAAGGAGGTAGTGATGGGCAAGCTAATGGGGCTAAAGGTAGCCAAGTCTCCTGGCCCTGATGGAATGCATCCCAGAGTGCTAAAAGAGATGGCTAGGGAAATTGCAAATGCACTAGTGATAATTTACCAAAATTCACTAGACTCTGGTGTGGTCCCGGCGGATTGGAAATTAGCAAACGTGACACTGTTTAAAAAAGGAGGTAGCTGAAAGCGGGTATTATAGGCCAGCGAGCTTAACTTCGGTAGTAGGGAAGATGCTGGAATCTATCATCAAGGAAGAAATAGCGAGGCATCTGGATGGAAATTGTCCCATTGGGCAGATGCAGCATGGGTTCTTAAAGGGCAGGTCGTGCCTAACTAATTTAGTGGAATTTTTTGAGGACATTACCAGTGCGGTAGATAACAGGGAGCCAATGGATGTGGTATATCTGGATTTCCAGAAAGCCTTTGGCAAGGTGCCACACAAAAGGTTGCTGCATAAGATAAAGATGCATGGCATTAAGGGTAAAGTAGTAGCATGGATAGCGGATTGGTTAATTAATAGAAAGCAAAGAGTGGGGATTAATGGGTGTTTCTCTGGTTGGTAATCAGTAGCGAGTGGTGTCCCTCAGGGATCAGTGTTGGGCCCACAATTGTTCACAATTTACATTGATGATTTGAAGTTGGGGACAATGTTGACAAATGTGAGGTTATCCATTTTGGTAGGAATAACAGCAAAAGGGATTATTATTTAAATGATAAAATATTAAAACATGCTGCTGTGCAGAGAGACCTGGGTGTGCTAGTGCATGAGTCGCAAAAAGTTGGCTTACAGGTACAACAGGTGATTAAGAAGGCAAATGGAATTTTGTCCTTCATTGCTAGAGGGATGGAGTTTAAGACTAGGGAGGTTATGCTGCAATTGTATAAGGTGTTAGTGAGGCCACACCTGGAGTATTGTGTTCAGTTTTGGTCTCCTTACTTGAGAAAGGACATAATGGCACTGGAGGGTGTGCAGAGGAGATTCACTAGGTTAATCCCAGAGCTGAAGGGGTTGGATTACAAGGAGAGGTTGAGTAGACTGTAGTCGTTGGAATTTAGAAGGATGAGGGGGGATCTTATAGAAACATATAAAATTATGAAGGGAATAGATAGGATAGATGCGTGCAGGTTGTTTTCACTGGCGGGTGAAAGCAGAACTAGGGGGCATAGCCTCAAAATAAGGGGAAGTAGATTTAGGACTGAGTTTAGGAGGAACTTCTTCACCCAAAGGGTTGTGAATCTATGGAATTCCTTGCCCAGTGAAGCAGTAGAGGCTCCTTCATTAAATGTTTTAAAGATAAAGATAGATAGTTTTTTGAAGAATAAAGGGATTAAGGGTTATGGTGTTCGGGCCGAAAAGTGGAGCTTAGTCCACAAAAGATCAGCTATGATCTCATTGAATGGTGGAGCAGGCTCGAGGGGCCAGATGGCCTACTCCTACTCCTAGTTCTTATGTTCTTATGTTCAGGTTCCATGAATGTAACCAACAATTAAGTTTGAGCATTAAAATCCATAAAATACCAGCTGAGACCCGAACAAAGACAGAGGTTTGAAATTGCCACCGATGTGCAAAAACTGGTCACACAGCAGCAGACTGCTGGTGCAAAGATGCAAAATGCAGGAATTGTGGTTTTAAAAAAAAGGGAGCATTAAATGTGTGTTTTGAGGAAAGAAACAACAAGTTGCAAACAAGAACTACAAAAAGCAAGAACCAAGAGCATCAAAAAAGCTGGGAGAAAGAACCAGAGTCACAGTCAGATGACGATCTGTCGTTAAATGTACTGCGAGCGCAATGAACAGTTACTGGATCACTCCTTTACTGGACAGACAACTGGTTAAAATGGAGGTGCACACTGACACAGCTGTTTCATTGGTACCAGAAACTATTTACCAAGAGAAACTATGACAAATGGCTTAAAACCCTCAAAGATAACATTTACAACCTATACAGGGGAAATAGTGCCGTTGAGGGTCCGTATCAATATAAATGTGCAGCTAAACGGACAGACCGCAGACTTGTCCCTGTACATCCTTAAAGGTAATTATCCAGCCCTAATGGAGGGAACCTGACTGGAGAGAATCGAGCTAAACTGGGCCGAGGTGAATCTCATGTCAGATCTGAAGCAGGTTTACCGAAGATTAAGGCTGAAATCCAAGCAAGGTAATTAAAGGCTAGATCAGTGCCGGATGACATCAGGTTTAAGGTCAAGGTATAATTAGATAGGCTGGTCAAGATGGGGGTCCTCGAACCTGTTAATGTAGGCGATTGGGCCACACCCATGGTACTGGTGATGAAGAAAGATGGTTCGTCATGAATATGAGGTGACTTTAAGATTACTTCATTATCAATCCGGTACTGTATGCAGAGCAGTACCCTCTGTCTTTAATTGATGTCTTATTTGCTGGGTTGGCTGGAGGCCAGTATTTCAGTAAAGTTGACCTTAGTTAAGCTTATCTCCAGATAAATGTAGTTCCTGATTCACAACAATATTTGACAATTGTGACACAGGAAGGTATAAGACTTCCATTTTGCATCATGTCCGCATCTGCGTTATTCCAATTAGACTGGATCAAATTCTAAGCGGACTAAAAGGTGTCCAGTGCTACTTAGATGATATCTTGGTCACTGAAAAGAATGAAGAAGAATGTCTTCAAAATTTAGATGCTACACTCCAATGACTTGAAGATTGCAGACGACAAGTACAGAAGGATAAATGTGAATTTGCCAAATCTTCTAAAGAATACCTGGGGCACATCATAGATGCAAAGGGACTGCACAAATCGCCTTCAAAAGTAAAAACCATAACTGAGGCACCTGCACCTCAAAGCTTACCTCAACTTTGTTCGATTTTGGGCTTATTAAACTATTATGGAAGGTTTGTCCCTAATCTAACAACTACTCTCAAGCTTTTACACAACTTATTGTGTCAAAACAGGAAATGGAAATGGGTGGATTAGTTCGAGAAAGCTACAAGATAAGGAGATAGTACTAAAGTTAGAAGTCCTGACGCACTTCGATCCAAAGTTACCCTTGCAACTGGCTTGCAACATATCACCTTATGGGAGCAGTGGTTTCTCACAGAATGCCCAGTGGTAAAGAGAAGCCAATAGCGTTTGCATGAAGATCGTTGATCAAAGCAAAAATTAACTTTGCACAGATAGAGAAGGAAGCTCTAGGCATCATTCTCAGAACTAAATGTTTTTACCAATACCTATATGGACAGAAATTTACTTTACTGATGGATCATTGACCAGTGACCACGATACTTGCGCCGCACATTGGTATTACCTCTCTAGCAGAGAGTCGGATACAGAGATGGGCGTTGCTGTTGTCAGCAGATACATATGCGATTAAATATCATCAATTAAATATCCATGGAAACGCTGATGGACTCTCTAGATTACCTTTGCCTAATGAATCAATGATTAGTTCAAGTGGTAATATTTTATATTTTGAAGAAGTCGATAACACTCCTGTAACTGGAGGACAAGTTAAGATGTATGTCAGAAATAATCCACAATAGTCAGAAGTTATGGAAATGGTACTTTGTGGCAAGACCGCGGGAGCAAACCAAGAGTTGAAGCCATATGTTACCCGAAGATTCGAACTATCCATACAGTCTGATTGTCACCTCTGGGGAATGAACGTCATCATTCCACCATTGTTAAGGGAACGTGGCCTGAACTAACTCCATGAGTGTAGTTGTGGGACAGGTAGGATGAAGGACATCATCAGAGACTATTTTTGGTGGCCAGTGTTCAAGAGTGAAATTGAGGAGAAGGTGGGCATATGTACGGCTTGTGCACAGATAATGATAATAATAATCGCTTATTGTCACAAGTAGGCTTCAATGAAGTTACTGTGAAAAGCCCCTAGTCGCCACATTCCGGCGCCTGTTCGGGGAGGCCGGTGTGGGAATTGAACCCGCGCTGCTGGCCTTATTCTGCATTACAAGCCAGCTGTTTAGCCCACTGTGCTAAACCAGCCCCAGTAAACCTGACGCCTCTAGCGCCACTACATCCATGGGAATGACCAGAAGAGTAATGGCAAAGAGTGCAGATAGATTATGGTGGATCATTCAAAGGATGAGTGCTTTTCATTGTGGTAGATGCGCACTCGAAATAGCCTGAAGTTGCCAACATGAAGACTCCATCATCGGAGAGAAGAATAGAAAGATGAGTGAGAATTTTACAAGATTTGTGTACCCTGAACAACTTGTTCATGACAATGGGCCACAGTCCATTTCGCGAGATCTCACAAATTATCCAAAGAAGAAGGTGAATCCAACACATTTGATCCGCTCCTTACCATCCTGCCTCAATTGGGCTGGCTGAAAGGTTTGTTCAGACAACGAAGCATTCATTGAAGGTAACTCATGAGCAAGGATCATTGTCAAAATGATTATACCAATTCCTGTTGTCGTACAGGATATACAACACATTCGATAACCCGAAGATCTCTGGCACTACTCATGGTAAAACATCAGTTCTGCACAGGGTTTGATTTGCTGAAGCCGCCTAAGACAAGAGAAACTGTTGAGAGGTAACAGCAAAGTCAGGTTTTGCGACGTGAGAACAGGGCTGAACGCTGTTCTTCAGAAAGGCTAAGAAGTATTGGCAAGGAAATATTCTACCAGTAAGAAATGGATATCTGCCATCGTATTCGCAAGGACAGGATCTGGTTCTGACACCATTTAATCTCAGGACGGTATTGTATAGAGAAAACATGCTGACCAACTTTTATCAGTAGAACAAAGTTACGAGAGACTGAGTCAGCCGAGAGTCCACAACAAATTGTGCCAAGTGAAGACCTGTACATATCTGAGAGCCTGCCAATACCTGAAACAACTGTGGAAGTCAGTACCCTAGTTAAGGACATTTCAACACCGAGTGAACCTCCAAACCTATGTCGACTCTGGTTGAGACAACAATGGATGAAGTCTAAATTAAAACCAAAAACACCACAGGTTGCAGTCAACATGAAAACGTAAACACCTGAGGTTCGCTGACAACTCCACAGAAATCAAAATCTGCCGAAAGCTCTAACTTACTGACTGCTGTGTTTATATATTGTGCATATTGTAAATTTTGACTGTTAACATTATATACTGTGTTTCATTGCAGGAACCTCAAATGTAAAAAGGGAGGAAAGTGGTGTACATTCATGTCTGTTCCTATTTAGAACAAGGTCATTTTAAGAGTCCGATCACATGATGCATTGATGATGTCATCGGCAGTTTGGCGGGCTAACAGTTAGTCTATTCTAGTAGTCAAGCACCTTTCTAATAAAGCTGTTGTTTGTTTTGTACCTCCGTGGTCTGCAAGCCTGTATGTTAAAAAATTCCACAGGACCCTCTCAGCACTTTTTAAATTTATAAATGTAAATATGGCCACTGACAGACGGCCTTTGTGAAAGGGGCGAACATGCACAGGGTGGGCTGCAACCACTATTTTCATCATGAGCAATGGGGATGGTGGGGGTTGGGAGGATTTAAAACTGTGGGAGGAGTAGCCATAGAACACAGGCGACAGGCGTCAGCACTTCGAGAAGGTGGCTCACCACCACTGTTATGACTTCCACAAGGACCACGAGGGAACTATTATTGATCTTCCATATGGCCTGTGGAGTACAAGCTTCCAAGATACCCAGCTGAAGCTTGACACAAACAAACATAAAAGTCGGCTCAAAGCAGGGCCTGGTGATGTTAGTTCTCCCAGCAAGGTCTGTACTGGGAGCGAGTTGCTGCCTTGAGCAGAATATTTGTACATAGTTAAATAAACCTCTGTTTGCTTACCGCTGGCTTCCTCAGGTTAGCAAACTGGGGACGAGGAAAACAGGAAACTCCAGATTCACCCATGGAACTGCTGAGCCAGTCATTTGCTATCCCAGGATGTAGAGTCATAACAGTTCAAAATGCCGCTATTCGAGAATTTAGAAGCCTTTGCTGTAGGCCTGGAAGACTGGAACCAGTATGAGGAGTGCATGAGGTATTTCTTCCAGGCAAATGGGATTTTGAGGAAAGACTATCAAAAAGTCCTCCCCCTGACCGCCTGCAGGGCCCAGACTTTTGGGATCATAGTGAGTCTGACTTACCCGGCTGCACCGGACTCCAAATACTTTGATGAGCTGGTCGCTTTGGATTCTGAACACTATGTCCCCAATTTTTCTGTAATTTTACAACGGTATGGTTTTAATATGGTGGTGCAGCCTCCTGGTGAATCGGTCACTGACTTCTTGGCCCACCTAAGACATCTAGCTGAGCATTGCGAGGTCGGGCCATCACTCCCCGAAATGCTGATGGATAGGCTAGTGTGCGGCATAAACAACATGGCCACTCAGAGGAAGCTACTGGCAGAGACCACGTTGGATTTGAAATGGGCATCGAGCTTTCACTGTCCCGAGAGCACGCAGAGAAAGGAGTGCAGGAGCTGCAAGGGTCCATAGACTGCAGCGTCCATCGTTTGGCATGCCCTTCATTCCCAACTCCTTCTGCATCACGGGACTGTGTCTGTTGAACCAGACCGAGGTCCCGGCAATAACTCTTCGGAAGTCGGCCAGGAAACGATGGTTGGCAAACCGAAACACTCTGCCCGACATAGAGCCACCACAGGCAGAAACACAGCCACGGGCAAAATGGCGCAGAAGGCCACCGTCTTTGGCAGTTGAAGGGGACCGTTTGGACTTTGTGGGGGAGGGGATGTTATAATCCCCATGCGGACCATGGGGAAACCATTGTTGATCTCCCCGTACAGCCTGTGAAGTACAAGCTTCGCAGATAGGGGGCGGAGGCTGGAGCTTGATTGATACAAATGAACATAAAAGCCGGCCCAAAGCAGGGCCTGTGGTTAGTTCTCCCAGCAAGGGTAGTACTGGGAGCGAGTTGCTGCTTTGAGCAGAATACTGTATAAAGTTAAATAAACCTCTGTTCCCTTACCACTGGCTGCCTCAAGTTACTAAAACCACCTTCTCAAGGGCAATTAGGAAAGGGCAATAAATACTGGCCTTGCCACAATGCTCACAACAAAACCTAGCAGCAGATGACACATCCTGAGTTTGGTTCTTTACTGTCCCAGTACTTGTGAAGACAGTTGCACATGGATATTACCAGTTAGATGCAGCAATGATTGAGAAAATGGTTGGTGGCATATTGATAGGCAGAGCCAGTTAGGCTGCTACTGGGTTATCATCATCAAGGCCTGATCTCTGTAATCTGGTCCCACTGACACACTGGCGTACTTCTTTATTTAATTTTTCTAATTAAGGGTCAATTTATCGTGGCCAATCTATCTACCCTGCACATCTTTGGGCTGTGGGGGGTGAGGCCCACGCAGTCACGGGGAGAATGTTCAAACTCCACACGTACAGTGCCCCAGGACCGGGATCAAACCCGGGTCCTCGGCGCCGTGAGGCAGCAGTGCTAACCACTGCACCACCATGCCGCCCACCTGGTGTACCTCTGAAGAACAAATCAACATCATGGTTAGTTAGGCATTTAACGAGCAGGCTGTGCTATTTGGTTTGTGGTCCCAACTTGCTTTTGAAGAAGTAGCGCCCCCTACCTGGAATGACCAGTTGCCAAAATGAAGTCTGTTCACCTCGGTTTGCAGAGGCAGGTGCATGGGCACTGCTGAGTGGTCATCTTGACCTGCCTGTCAAACCACCAATGACCTTTCTCTTCTTCTCAGTACTCCAGAAGGATAGAAAGAGATTTCCATTGAGTGACCCATCGGTACCCAGCAATGGCTCAATGACAAATAGATGCACAAAATGGTAAAATAGCAGCATATGAATTCCAAACAATAATAGAAAAATATATTGCAGAAATGGCCTTTAAACTACTGAATAAGTCTTTATCCAGGGTCTTTAAACTTACTGTTATTCACAGCACAGCAACCAGCAAACCTGGATGCCTTTATTTTTCAGTGGAGGTGTTAATCATTTCAAGGAAGCTTTGAGGGGGTCCTGGAAGCATTTCCACTCCCTGGGGTTCGCTTGCCATGTCAAAGTTCCGAGTAAGATGCTTGTTTTGGGTGTCTCGTGTCAGGCATGCTGACAATGTGGCCGCCCAGCGGAGCTGATCGCGCGTGGTCAATGCTTCGATGTTGGGGATGTTGGCCTGAGCAAGAACACTGACATTGGATTTGCAGGATCTTGCGGAGGCATTTCTCCAGGGTCTTGAGGTGTCTACTGTACACAATTCACATTACTGAGCCATGTAGAAGGGCGGGTATCACTACTGCTCTGTAGACCATGAGCTCGGTGCCGGGTTTGAGGTCCTGGTCTTCAAACACTCTCTTCGAGAGGCTGCAAGGACACACTGAAGGCAGCGTTGAACCTCACCATCGACATCTGCCCTTGATGACAGTAGGCACTCAAGCTATGGAAGGTGGTCCACATTGTCCAAGACCTCACCATGGATTTTGATAACTGGGGGGCAGTGCTGTGTGGCAGGGGCAGGTTGGTACTGGTCCTTTGTCCATGTTTAGTGTAAGGCCAAAGCTCTCGTATGCCTCGGTAAAGGTGTTGATATGGCCTGGAGCTCCGTCTCCGAGTGTGAGCAGATGCAAGCAACGTATAGAATGATAGAGGATGGAACGGCCTTGGATCTGGCTTGCCGAGGCGGAGGTTGAACAGATTCCCGTTTGTTCTAAAGTTTAGCCCCACTCCAGTGGGGAGCTTGCTGGTGGTGGGATGGAGCATTGCAGTAAGGAAGGTCGAGATGAGCGTTGATGCAATGCCACAGCCTTGCTTGATCACAGTCCAAATGTGAATTAGGTCTGTGGTGGGTCACTTGGTCAGGATCATAGCTCGCATGTCATCGTAGAGCAGGCGGAGAATGGTGGCAAATCCTGGCGGGAAGCCGAAACGGAGGAAGGTGATCCATAATTCCTGATAATTGACAGTGACAAAGGCCTTTGTGAGGTCAAACAAGGGTCGGTGCTGTTCCCTGAATTTACCTCGTAGTTGCCGTGAGGTGAAGATCATGTCCTTGTGCCCTTTAGTGGGCGGAATCTACATTGGAACTCTGGGAGGAGCTCTGGGTAGTAGCCTGATTGCAAAGCCATTTTTAAAACTTAGATCTGAACATGTGGGAGAGAGGGAACCTCCACCTTGAAGCACCCTCTTTCTTATTTACCTTCCATCCCAGCCTGAAGGCCTCTCATTGGACCTCCAATTCTGAGAGCCCACCTACTGAACTTAATTGGACACAAACCGGACCAATCACAGTGAAAATCACAGTGAAAATTGCAATGACTGTTTAATCCCAGGAGTGAACTTGGCACCCAGGAAACAATCCCGACCTCTGTTCCCTGAACCTGAAGGGAAGATTCTGCCTAAGGTCTCTACTCCTTTTTCTGTGCTGTTACTTCCCATGGATTAGCATAGACTGAGAATTAATGACATGAAAATCTGTCTTGTCTATCAGAAAAGCAATGGACGAGGAGGAATTTCTGGAAAGACTATCCCGCTTGTCCATCATAACTTCAGTGGACAAGCCAAGAAGACTCCAGAGGAAAAGACATCCGAGCAGGAAAATCGCCATGGAAATGCATCCCCATGTGTGGCTCATGCTCAAAGGTCAGAGATTTGCACTTACAGTAATCACAAAGTAGTTCACGGATTTAGCCATCCCACATGCATAGAATATTAAGGAGTGAAAGAGGTAGAGACCTGGAAATTAACAATTGAAATTAGGAGTTAGTAATCAATATAGTATTTTGAAGAAAAATTAACTAGATTATCAAAGAATCCCTACAGTGCAGAAGGGGGGGGCCATTTGATCCATTGAGTTAACACCGGCCCTCCAAAGGAGCATTCTACCCAGGTCCACCCCACCCTATTCCCGTAACCAAACCTGTACATCCCTGGATACCAAGGGCAATTTAGCATGGCCAATCCACCAAATCTGCACGTCTTTGGACTGTGGGAGGAAACCGGAGCACCCGAAGAAAACCCACGCAGAGACAGGGAGAACGTACAAACTGCACACAGACAGTCACCGAAGGCCATGCTGGAACTCGGGTCTCTGGCGCTGTGAGGCAGCAGTACTAATCACTGCGCCACCGTGCTGCCCTTGAGTGGTCACTCAGGCAGCATGAAAGCTGAGAAAATTGCAAGTAAGAGGTTAGAGATGATAATCTATACCTTGCAAACAGGAACTAGCTGAAGAAGCAGGCGTATGTTTGCATCTAAATATCAGATGCCTCATGGCGCCAAGGACCCAGTTTCGATCCCGGTACCAAGTCACTGTCCATGTGAAGTTTGCACATTCTCCCCGTGTCTGCATGGGTCTCACACCCACAACCCAAAAAGATGTGCAGAGTAAGGGAATTGGCCACGCTAAATTGCCCCTTGATTGGAAAAAAAAAGAATTGGTTACACTAAAAAAAAATGTTTTAATACATAAGTGAATATCAGATGCCTGAATTTTGAAATTAAAATAAGCATCAGAGGGTTTCTTGCAATTACCAGGCAGATGGAATATTTTAATCATAGGTACATAGCTGACTGCGAAGTATATTAATTTTCTCAGAGGCTTTGTAATTCAAGAGGATTTCCACAACTTTTATGAATAGCTTAAGCTACAGAAAACCTATAATAATCAAACAGGATTATTTCATATGCAAAGGTGATTCTACAAAAAATTATGCTTCTGTGCAATGGGGAGAATCTTGGTGCCAACAACTATGGAACTATTTTTTTTCTTGAAGCTCGCACTGAAACTATCTAAAGGTTTTGCATTGGACATCATTTTTTGCAGCTAGATTTTCCACGAGGAAGTGTACACAGGCACACAACAGGAGAGAAGTAATGTATATGATCAGGTCCTTTGTGCAACCTGCGCTGCAATGCATGAGCTGACGCTGATACTTGACAGAAGAAGCAATGGATTTTAACTGAAAGATTAAAATGCTAACCTCCAATATGGACCATTAAAAAATAGATTGAAGCTCTTTTCAGTGCAACACTTTTGAGAATTTTTCATGGCAAGATGCCATTGGCTCTGTGAGAAATGTTTCATATGTTTTGGCAGAATCAAGGATTATCCCAATAATGTGCTTACGTAGCAGCATGTAAGGCTTAATATATTTTCAAGTAATAGATGTGCTTAAAGGCTTAAATATGTGATGGCCATGCACATTTGTCCATCAGATAACAACACATACATGACCTTTGGGTGTGTAGTTCAAAAACACGTATTTTTAACCAATGCTATTCTTTGAATAATCATTTTAACTGTTTATTTTTTGTTTCCAGATACAACTGGTTAAGAAATTCTGATTTGAAATCTTGGATATGGTTGCCCTTAGAACGCTGTTTAAGGTAATGGTGATAAGTGGTAATCATAGAATTTACAGTGCAGAAGGAGGCCATTCGGCCCATCGAGTCTGCATCGGCCTTGGAAAGATGCCTCCAACCTATCCCTGTACCCAGTAACCCCACCTAAACTTTTTTGGACACTAGGGGCAATTTTTCATGGCCAATACACGTAACCGGCATATCTTTGGTCTGTGGGAGGAAACCGGAGCACCCGGAGGAAACCCACGCGCACACGGGGAGAACGTGCAGACACCACATAGACAATGGCCAAAGCCAGGAATCGAACCTGGGACCCTGGAGCTGTGAAGCAACTGTGCTAACCCATTGTGCTACCGTGCTGCCCGTAATGGAAGAGAGTCAACCATTATATGCACAAATCAACAGACTGCTTCCATGAGCATTTCAAGATGAAACCTTTGAGAATGTATAAGCAAGAAGGATATGGTTCAGAAATGAGCCAGCAGAAAACTGATTAAAAACACAGGTTTGATTTAGCCTAAAAACACACTGGAATGAAGAATAAACATACATTGCCTCAGTGAAATGAATTTAAGAAAAGATACATTTATTTTGTTGCCCATTGTGGTAGCGTGGCCACTTTAAGGGGAGGGCGGGGTGCGCTCCACTGCTCATGTGACCGGCTCGGGGCCAATCGCACAGGAGTGCATGAACCCCAGCTAATGGAGTTTGGCCCAGGAGCAGTACCCCGAGTAGTGTGGACCAGGCAGTTGAAGAGTATAGTTGTATAGTTTTCTGTGCCTGTTATCTATCTGCCTTCGCCTTTCATCAATAAACCTTTTCTTCATTACTGGAAGACTCCCACTTATGGTTCGAGCCACCACATTGGCGACAAGGAAATAAATTTCCGATCGCAACCACCACTCGTCATGAAACGAGGGGAGAAGAAAAGAATAGGTGAGAAAACAGAGAAGCTCTGGCATGAGTCGGAATCATTTAAACCGTGAGTGGAAATGCCTGTCATTGGGAAACTAGACCCTTTTGACCAAGGGGTTGAGTCATGGAGTCAGTACATCAAACTGCTCCATTTCCTCTATACTGTAAACAAGACTATAGATATGGACAAGCAGAAGGTGATATTTCTGATTGTTTGTGGGCCCCAGACCTAAAATTTGATTAGGAACCTGATGTCCCCGAAGGCAACCGACTTGAAGACCAATGACTAGATAATGAAATTGGTGAAAGAACATTACAACCCAAGCCCCTCGATTATTCTCTAACATTATAAGTTCAGCTCTGCAGTGAGGGACCATGAAGAGTCTGTCTCAGCCTTCATAGCCAGCTTGCTGAGCACCGTGAGTTTGAAACCACACTCAGCGACATGATGCGCGATGGTTTGCAGCATCCATAACCTCAATATCCTGAAGAAGCTTCTAGCAGAGATCACAATTAGGTTGGAAAAGGCAATCGAGATAGCTCAAGTGATGGAGTAAGCTGGAAAAAGCGCCACTAAGCTTCAAAGCATGGCTGAAGAGTAAGTAAATCGACTATGGTAGGGTGCGGTGTGAGGTCAGCGGCAGAATCAACAGGCACAGCTCAGAGCCAGACACAGTCCTCCGAACAGGATCGAAACTCTTGAACCAGGAAGGATTTGGGGCTTCAAACCAAATATTTATTTTTTTAAATTTAGAGTACCCAATTCATTTTTTCCAATTAAGGGGCAATTTAGCATGGCCAATCCACATTTTTTTTTTTTTGGGTTGTTGGGGGGAAACCCACGCAAATACGGGGAGAATGTGCAAACTCCACACGGACAGTGACCCAGAGCCGGGATCGAACCTGGGACCTCGGCGCCGTGAGGCTGCAAGGCTAACCCACTGCGCCACCGTGCTGCCCTTTCAAACCAAATCTGAGATGGACTGCTATCGGTGTGTATATAGGGGTGGGGGTGTGGGGAGAACCATCCCAGGAAACCGGCCATGTTCTGGAATTGGTTTGCTTCCATTGCAACCAAAGGGGGCACATTCAAGCACGTGAGGCAAAGCGCGCCATTAAAAAAAAACAGCAACAGCAGTTCACAGCGCCACTGAACATAGTGGAGAAGAGTTCGGGAGAAGAGAATTTGATGCATCGATTGAATACAGTCCAATTGAGTAAAACAGGTCCAATTGAAATTGTCTTAAGGATGAATGGTAGACCACTTAAAATGGAAGTCGACACTCGGATTTTGTTGACCATATTGGGTGAACAGACCTTCTCGTATCATTGTGTAGGAACTCAGTCTTTAAGCTTAAAGAATACTACTGCCAAACGTTTGACATACACTGGAGAAGTTTTGAAGATCCTCAGAACAGCCAATATCCCAATGGCCTACAGAGGGCAGGAGGCTAATCTGCCTTTGGTTGGAGTGCAAGCACGTGGCCCAGTCCCAGAGGGAGATGGCACACCTGGACCCATCCTGTTGGGAAAAGACTGGTTACAGAAGATTAGGCTCAACTGGCTGGAGATCTTCAAAATATCTGATGGCACCTCTAAGATGTATTGCGGAGATATGAGGAAGACACCTATGAAGAATTGGGCCGAATTAAGGGCATAAAAGCCAAAATATTTGTCACTCCGGATTCAACACCAATTTCTTTCGAGCTAGACCAGTGCCATACACACTGTGTCAGAAGGTTGAAGCAGAACTAAAGAGATTGGAAGAGCTGGGTTTTATCAAGCCGGTTCAGTTTTCAGAGTGGGATATGCCGATAGTCCCTGTCCTTAAACCTGATCGGTCGATAAGGATTTATGGGGACTACAAGATCACCATAAACCAGGCTGCGCAGGTCGATCAGTATCCAATTCCCCGAATTGAAGACACTATGGTGCATAGCTTGGCATGAAGGGTCCATGGGGAGGGTACAAGGGAAGAGGTTGGCATGAATCGACTGACTTTAAAAATTGAAGAGAAATTCAAAATTAGAAGGAAAGATAAATTAATCGGTGGTCCACTGGGTTTTTGGAATTTTTATGTGAGCCTGGTTTCACAGGCAGAATATATGCACAGTAGCACAGTGGTTAGTATTGTTGCTTCACAGCACCAGAGTCCCAGGTTCGATTCCCGACTTGGGTCACTTCTATGGGGAGTCTGCACATTCTCCCCGTGTCTGCTTGGGTTTCCTCCAGGTGCTCCGGTTTCCTCCCACAAGTCCCGAAAGACGTGCTTGTTAGGTGAATTGGACATTCTGAATCTCCCTCTGTGTACCCGAACAGGCGCCGGAGTGTGGCGACTAGGGGATTTTCACAGTAACTTCGTTGAAGTGTTAATGTAAGCCTACTTGTGACAATAAAGATTATTATTATCATACTGCTCGTCATCAGCATGTTGTGTATGGGAAGAGGTGTGTCATTTCTTACCATACATATCCCAAATTAATGCAATGTCACACACTCGGTCACACGCGCGCAGACTGGATACAGATAAAGAGAATGCACTTTTATAGATTACAGTTAATTCAGTCTCTGATTGATGATTTCCCATGTGGCAAACGAATGGTTTCTTAGATGGATTTAATGATTTAAAGTTAAAGTGAAGCTTTTGTAAAGCAAACGATTCACAGCAGGTTGCAAGGTTTCCTGGAGGTTGGTTATCAGGTAAACTTTGAAACTGAAATGGATAAGTACTTTGGATACTTGTTGATTTTCAGCTAGTTTCAGGGACTGGTTCTCAGACTGGTTGAGAGTTAGTGGCTCTGATGTGCCTGCTGGACCTGGAATAATAATGGTGCAGTGCCGGAAACCAGTTTTGATCACATGACTGCTGGATTAACATTTCTGAGACCCATCCATTCTAGTTTGAGTGATACAATGGGAAGACAATTGTAACAATTGAGTTTTTGATCTTCCCTTTTATCCAGTCTGAAACATAGACCGGAATTTTCCATTTTTTGCTCAGATTGCTGGCTGAGTTGTAGCCAGATTTCTTGCCTGATAATCCAGCGCTCTGCGGGCATGGCACACGCTATCAGGTTGACGGGGCAGGGACGGAAAAGTCTGGCAACGCAGAGAATCCCGAGATCAGGGCACCGCTTTTAAAGGGCACCCGATCTCCAAATGAAAACATAGGAACCCCCTGCATGCACATGGAGACACCTCCCCTTCTACATACACGGGGACCAGCCCAACTGAAATCCCCCCCCCCCCACCATGGACACAGGAAATCTCACACGGACATGGGAAACCCCAGCACACACACAAGGGGAACGCTCCCCAATGGAGCCCCCCCTTTGGCCATGCCTCCAGCACCCTGGCACTGTTCACTAGCACCCAGGCACTACCCCCTGGCATGCTCCTTGCCAGGGTACTGTTGGGCATGTTCCACCACCACCCTCCCCATGGCGGATTCCCTTCGCCTGGTTCCCATTTTTAATATCCAGTTGTCAACCTCAGCAACGTGATGTCTTGTTGGTGAGGGAGGAATTCCTAATGAGGGCTTCAATATGGCAAGAAAGCCAGCCAATTATATGTAAATGTACTGAACTTAGATTCACGACCTTCCTGAATTGGATGGAACCTCATTACATCACCAGTGGGATGGGGGGAGAATCAGAAAATGAGATCTCACCGGCGAGATTCGCATCTTCTCAGTCTCGCGATATCTTGCGCCCATGTTGCCATTTGCACTCGCAGCGAACGCAGGCACAAAATTGAGACAATGGTGTCAGGCAGTCTGGAAACTGCAGAATCCAGGACTTTCTGGGTCCACCAACAACAAACATCTTCGCCGGTGGCTCGCGAAAATTTGGAGAGCAGCCAAAAGTTAATTGACTTTTAGCCAATCTCCAAATTTTCCCGTCCTGCCCACAATGTTGCCCACCACAGGTGGGACCAGAAAATCCTATCCATAGACATTAGATGTTGGCCCATCCTTAAACAATGAGATGTATGAATTCTACAAATGGCTGTCTATTACCCTCACCAATGTTTGTATTTAATTAGGTATTTGCCAGAAACTTCATACTGTCTGTCGTCCAAATGCCGAAAGTCACATGATTTCAGGGCAGCATGTGGCACAGTGGTTAGCACTGAGACTGCAGCACTGAGGAACTGGGTTTGAATCCCGGCCCTGGGTCACTGTCAGTGTGGAGTTTGCACATTCTCCCCGTGTCTGCGTGGGTTTCACCCCCACAACTCAAAGATGTGCAGGTTAGGTGGATTGGCCACGCTAAATTGCCCCTTAAAAATAATTGGGTATTCTAAATTTATTTCTTAAAAAGGCACATGATTTCAGGCAGCCATCTTAACAGCATGCCTGCACCCAAATTTTTAGAAGTATTGACTGAGAGTTCATTGCGTGATTCACCTGTACCGGGAATGACACTGGCTTAACAGTGAGAGTTGGTGGAGTAGTAACCCGCAGGGACATCATAGCAGAGTTCATTCCTGACTTGACCCAATATCTCACGTGTGTATTTCCAAAAATGTCACTAGGCTACTATTAACAGCAAGGGTTATAGGCTGCATTTCTGTAACTTAAACCACTGTCACCAATTGTCGTGCCCTACTGCTTTCCCAGGTAACTCATTACAGGCTAAGATTAGATCATTACGGACCTAGAACTATATTCAGTGGCATTTTATTTCATTCAGCTGAACTAACAATAAAATGGTGAAGATGAAAAGCAATCAATTAAGAATTGTAAACCGATGAACAAATCAACATATTGTACAAGAATTCTGCATGAAAAGAATACAGAAATCCACATTAAAAGCATCTACTGCAACAAAAGCAATATAATTAGGCATATTAATAAGCTAGTTTATCATTGATTAAATTATTTAGTTGTACTGCTAATGGAACCAATTTATAACAATAAAACGTTGACATCATAATTTGCGATAAAAAGAATGGTGTTCCATTCTCATTATAGCAAGTGCTTGAAAACGATGGTCGTCCTTTTTTTTCACAGACCCGAAAAAGCAGACACAGGAAACAAAGCAAAATCCTGCAGATGCTGTAAATTGGAAATAAAAACAGAAATGCTGGAAATTGTCAGCGGGACAGACTGCAACTGCAGACAGAGAAACAGGGGTGCGATCTTCTGTCCACACCAGCGGGATATTCTGGGCCCACCGACAACGCTCCTCTGCCGTGGTTTTACCATCAGCGTGTGGGTGGATTCAATGGGATATCTCATTGACAGTGGTGGGATCAGAAGATCTCGCCACCAGCCAACAGTGGGCCGCCTCCCGTCCCCGGGAAACATGCCACGCACGGGGAGGCCAGAGAATCTCGCCCAGCGTTAATGGGCCCCAATTGTAAACCACTCAAAACACATTTACTTACACAGTTAAAATTGGGCCAACATTTCAGGTCCTCTTGTCCTTTCCCTCTCCACAGAGGCTGCCTGACTTGCTGAGTATTTCAAGCATTCAAAGGATTGCATGTGGAGGTAATTTTACCAATGTCATAAGACTGTGCTAGTTTATGAGCTCCAGCATCAGAGTCTTCTTTTCTCATATTCAACTGAACTCCAGCATGTTCGAAGACTAATTGTAGGTGAAAACTGATATAATAATAATCTTTATTAGTGTTGCAAGTAGGCTTACATTAACACTGCAATGAAGTTACTGTGAAAATCCTCGAGTCGCCACACTCTGGCACCTGGACTATATTCTCCGATTCTGGGGCTATGTCCCGATTACCAGCGTGGGAACGGTGGCGTTTTACGCCAGAAAAACTGGCGCAAAACAGCCACTGATTCCCCGTTTTGCTGGGGGCTAGCATGCCGCCAGCATAGAACACCCAGCTCTAGCTGCCAATACTCCCCGGAGAATTGCCAGGTCTGTGGCCACACATGCGCACGCCGGCAGCCTGCAGCGGCCGCACTGTGCTACATGGCGGCGGCCACTCGCGGACCCGGCCCGCAAAATCGTCCCCCCCTTCGGCCGGCTCATATGCCCCACACCACCCTCCCACAATGCCCCCAGCCCTGAATAATTTCCCCCCTCACAGCCCACGGACCGCCCCTCCCCCGACTGTGGCGGCGTTGGGCTGAGTCCACAGTCGCCACGCCGAGTTCCCGACGAGTGAGACCATGAGAAACCCATGCTGTCGGCCGGTCGGGGGCGGAGCATCGGGTTCGGGCCTCAGGCAATGTCCTGAGCTCATTGATATGTGGCACGGCGTACTCCTAGATGCTCTCCCCCCGATTTCAGCGGAAACTTGGATTCGCCGGCTGATCGGCGAACGCGATTTCGGCGTCGGCGACCGGAGAATCCAGCCCCCTGTTTGGGTACACTGAGGGAGAATTCAGAATGTCCAATTCACCTAACAGCACGTCTTTCGGGACTTTTGGGAGGAAACCTGAGCACCCGGAGGAAGCGCACGCAGACACGGGGAGAACGTGCAGACTCCGCACAGGCAGTGACCCAAGCCGGGAATCGAACCCAGGTCCCTGGCGCTGTGAAGCAATAGTGCTACTATGCCACCCATATTTATGATATAATAATCCCTGCAGCATTAAAAATATAGTTACTCCAATGCTAGTGGGAAACCTTTAGCTTAATATTTCAATGCTCAAATGGCAATATTCTCTGTAACTCCATCCCGAAATATCTTCACTTTGAGTCTTCATTCTCCTGCCTTAAAATCCCTTCAAAACACAATTCTAGGCCAATAGCGTGATCATTTCTCCTCATCCGTCCCTTCCTAGTTCAGTGTCCATTTGCTTTAAGCTTCTGTGAAACACTTCAGAATGCTCTTTACATGAAGGTACTGACTGATGCGCAATCAATTACTCTCAAGCCGAAGTGATTCATAACTGAAGGCTTTAATCTGCTAGACCCCTTCCCCAGCAGCTTTGATACAGAAAGTGAAGGCTGCTGGGAAGGCACCGGTTCTTATACCCCACCTCTCAGGGCGAAGCTATGTACAACAGCCAATGGCAGACACAATGGTAGTCTAACCAATGGTCATCCACCTCTTAGGTACCGCAATACCTGGTACTACCACACTGACATCCTGAAAAAAGGCGAGGAAAAAAAAATAAGTATACATGCACCATCAGGATGAAATGTAAGAACACATGAATTTATCCCGAAACATTTTTTAAGGATCTTCTTTGCATTATTATAATCACTCTTGCTTTGCGATATCTATTATTATTCTGTAGTTCTAGTTACCCTTTCTTTAAATTCTGTCATGGGTTGTTTGTGTCACTCTCAAGGCCAGCATTTGGTTGCCCATCCCGAATTGCCCACAAACTGAATGGCAGTTAAGAATCAACCACATTGCTGTGGATCTGGAGTCACATGTAGGCCAGACCAGGTAAGGATGGCAGATTTCTTTCCCTAGAATTCCCTAGTGAATATGATGGGGTTTTACGACAATCAACAGTAGATTTCATGGTCATCATTAGACTCTCAATTCCAGATTGTTTTTTAATTGAATTTAAATTACACCATCTGCCAGGAAGAGCAGTACTAGCTCAGGGACAGTACCTCGACGCTACTGCCTCCCCGTATAAACCATCCTACATCATGAATTTCAAAAGTTCTTTAGAATCTTTAGCTTTCAAAATATTTGAATGAAGAACTGATCATGAAGGAAGAGAACAATTCAGAGATGAGCAACTCATCCAAACAGGAAATCCAAATTTATGTAAATTCAGACTATTTATAATATCTCAAGAACGATTTGACTTCAACCAAATTCAGGTTATGTCAGCCCGTTGATAGAATGATAGCAGGCATAATTAATGAACAAGGGCCTCTCATAGATCCTTAATGCACTGAAAACAAATAAAGTTGTGTCAATAGTAGCACTCCTGACCTCTGAGGCTCCAGGATTTGAGCACATAATCCAGGCTGACATTTCAGCGTAGAGTCGAGGTGCTCAGTATTCTTATTACTTACTACAATAAATTATTATTTGAAGGTCAGTCGGTTGTTCTAGCCAACATTCCTCCCTCAATCAGTACTAAAAAAACAATAAGTTGATTATTTTGTTGCTGCTGTCTGCAATCTTTGGGCCCGATCCTCCGGCCACGCTGCACCAGAAAAGCAGCTCGCTGCTGTGCAGCGTGGCCTGTGAAATCCGGGAGACTCCGCTCCCGGAATCTACCAGGCTCGCAACGCCTTGTGAGATTCAACTCAATTTCGTGAGATGTTGCAAGGGGAATCCCGCCCACAATGGACGGGATAACCTTTTGGCAAATCTGCAAGGCAGCCAGTCTGACTCTAATGTGCAGATTCCCGAAATACTTGAGGCTTTGGGATTCAACCCCTTTGCCTCAGATGGGAACTAGAGGGAATGGCACTTGTGAGGGTCTCCCAGGGATTGGAGGACCCTGCGGCATACCCTTTGGGCAGGGTGGTGCCCTGGCTTTGCTGCTGTCACCTGAGCACCCTGATTTCTGGGGCTGAATAAATGTCTTATAAACATGGTCGACCTGTACATTGTGATTTAAAGTAAATACTTGTTGTTATTGTTGTTTCTATTATCCCCATGTGGTAGAAGATAATTTCTCTATTCTATATTGCTCATTTATATTCCCCTATTTTTGGAAAGTCTGACCAAGCAATCTGGGGTTGGATTTTGAATTGCAGGTACAGATTTGGCTTGTGATTTGAAAATTGCGTCTGTGGAGGATGTTACTTGATCCTGTCGCTTCTGGAATGCAAAGCGATTTTCAAAGGGAAGGCAGGGTCAGGGTGGTTGTCAGAAACCTTCACGCCTCCAATTAACTGCTTTAAGGTCCTTGAGGTATCTATTAACAGGCCAGGGAGGGCAAATGGATGATTTTTGAATCTCAGATCGGCAAACCCGAATAGTCTGGTGCACAATAGTGCACAGCGACTGGGTGCAATGAAGAGAGCAAACACATAATGGCAATAAGGGCTCTCATCTCAGATTGGGTACAGTACCTTGGCATTGAAGGTTTAGCCATTTCACTCCACCACGAGGCTGCTGGCCCTCTGATGTCCTGTCTCCTCTGTTTGGCAAGGCAGCAGCAGGTCACCATCATGGTTTCCATCTGCATTTGATGATTGTGTTCAGCAGGCAGCTCCTGGAAAAGCTGAGTGCCAGTAATTGGGTGCCAAGCTCACGTCTGCCCCAAGTATTGCAACTGTGCATGAGGATAGCATCACATGAGGAGGTTGAAAATCCCTGATCTCAGATATCTTCCAAAGTTGCTCTTATTGTATGGTCTTGCTCTACTTTGTATTCCTTATCAAGATAATGCAACCTTTCGTCATTCAATGACTCAGCTCAATAGTTTACCCAGCAGCCTAGCTCAGATTGAGATCTTTGATGTTGGGAAAGTTCAGTGTTGATCAGTGCTACCATTGAATCTGTCATCTTAATACATGCTGCTTTTACACAGTCCCAGCACTCAAAGTAGGATCTGAAACCGACCAGATGAGTCACGGAATAGTGTGATACTGAGAAGGAGCAGTATTGATCTGGGATTTTTGCTGAGTTCTTTTGAGGTGAGAGGAGCTTCTATAGTTAACCTCAGAAACCGTGAACTCACTCAGAATTCCCAATCCTCTGTTCAATGACCCCTTCCTTGAAATTGCCCAAGGGGAGGCATTGTTTGAAGAGGGTTGCCATTCCCTGTTGAACTCTACAGCAATATAACCCACGGCGACAGGAGAGGAGGGCAGAAAATAGCAAATGAAAATGGGACCCCTAATGGTGGCTGTGACAAATTTCATTATGGATTATTGATAGCAGAAACAATGGGGATGATATTAACCCATTACCAATTAATTGGTAATGGGTTGAAGGGTTATGGAGAATGGAAAGGACGGTGGAGTTGAGGCCAGGTTGGGATCAGCCATGAGCACGTTGAGGGTGTTCGGCCTGGGAGGCTAAATTGCCTACTCCTGCTCCTAGGACATGTGTTCGAGGGCGAAGATGTTCTGGCTGATTTCGCAATCCAGCTCTTGGTCTTTAACATTGTAGGTAGCAGATGAGGAACATATCAGCCATGATAGAATGGCAGAGCAGAACCGATGGGCCAAATGGCCGAATTCTGCTCCTATAGCTTATGAACTTATGAACCCAATCTGTCAGGCGGGAATGAGAAGGCTGCACAGTTAAAATAGCCCCAAAAAGTAACCATCCTAATCCACCTTCCTTCTCACATACCAACACTTGGCCAGTTTTTGAGCTGGCAGAGGTGCAGTCATATTGCGCTGCAATGGATCGAAATGTTGGAACTCCCTCCCTAACAGCACAATGGGTGTACCTGCACCATAGGGACTGCAGCGGCTGAGCCACCACCTTCTCAAGGGCAATTGGGGATGGGCATGCCTGTGAATTGATGAAACTGCAGGAAAACATTCCACTAGCTCTTTATATATTATTTGCCAGATTCCCAAACATCATACTGAAGCTTTGTAAGTAACAATAACCTACCTGTGCACCAGCTTTAAGAAAAACAATCATTTATATTCGAGGTGCTGGCAACAATAATAATCAAGATGCCTGTGTGAATGCGGATGATCTGATAATTGGGATACTGGGTGCAGAACACATAGATGCGCGAGTATAGAACCATAGAGGAATTTATGAAGAATTCTGCAGGATTAGAATGAGAGTTTTTGTTTCCATAACAGACCTGAGACCGATGGAAAGTATTTATGATTTATTTCACATGTTCTGCCATTAACCTTACGGATGTAGTCAGTGTTTGCTGCAGTCAATTAAATTCAGAGGGGAATAGTGATAGAATATGCTTGCAAAGCGAGCCTGAGATTTAAGGAGTTCATGAAGCTTCTAGCTCCTTGAATTGTCTTTGGAAAGGCTCTCCGCCTTCATTATAAAATGGCACCTTCTGGTTTCTGGCATCATACTCCAAATTTTGGTGACCTTTCAAATAACGTGAATAAAAACCTCTCCAGAAATACAAAATACCAGTGCCAGATTATCTGGAACATTCTAACTGACCTCTGTACAAAGTCGGCAAGGGTTTACTTAACAATTGCATTTCTTACCCTTAAAGAGACAAAGCTATATACATTAATAGAAAATTCATCCTTACAGCGCTGAAGATCGGGTTTGATCCCAGCCCCGGGTCACTGTCTGTGCAGACTTTGCAAATTCTCCTCATATCAGCCATGATCAGCCATGATCTCATTGAATGGCGGAGCAGGCTCGAGGGGCCAGATGGCCTACTCCTGTTCCTAGTTCTTATTATGTTCTTATGTATCTGAGTGGGTTTCACCCCACAACCCAAAGATGTGCATGGTAGGTGGATTGGCCACGCTAATTTGACCTTAATAGGTAAAGAATAATTGGGTACTCTAAATTTATTTTTAAAAGAGAGGATTAAATTTAATGGAAGCTCTTGCAAAGGCATTGGTTCGTTCATCAACAATTTTTATAGGTTCGGAGGGCACTCTGAATATGAAACCTTAGATGAGTGTGAGGTGATTCACAACAGAATCGTATTTGGGGCCCGAGATGAAGCATTATCAGACTTCTTACAGACAAGAGAGAACTTAACACCAGTGATAGCAGTGCAGGTTGTGAGGCAAACGGAAAGCAGGAAACAGAATCGGGCATTTGTTTGTGGGAAGGAGAGGTCCCATAGGAAAGACCAGGTAAGGCCATTCAGTTTGTAGGCCATAAAAGAGAACGAACACTGAAGCCTAAGCCCACCAAAATGGGGAAAAGCCATTTTGAAATGTTTTTTGGTGTGGTGGGAACTAACCGTACAAAGAAAAAGAATGTCCAGCAGGGGTGCAGAGTGCCACAACTGTAGAAAGGTGAGCCCCTTCAAAGTGGTTTATCACTCAAAAAAACTGACAACCTGTAAAAAGGGGAACATACAATAAGCACAAGAAAAGAATTAACCTTTCTGGGGACTGTAAATGATGCTGGAAAAAAGTATTGGAGTATTAAACTCGAAGTGGATGGACAGCCCACAGAGAATAAATTTGACACAGGAGCAGGGGTTTCTGTTTTATCAGATGAAGTGAAACAGCTCAAGCAAACTACATTGCAACCCTCAAAGACCAAATCTGAAATAAAGTCTGAAAATAAATCATCAAACTTCTCTGTCATTCAAAATTAAGAGTGCTCTCTGCTAAGCAGCAAGGCATACCTAAAACTGAAAATTATCTATAATGTGTATAATGTTGCTGATGAGAAGTACAGCAATACATTTCAAAATTAATCCCCAAAATTGTTTGCAGGGGCTAAGAACCATTGAACCATAGAAGTCCTACAGTGCAACAGGAGGCCATTCAGCCCACTGAGTCTGCACTGACCCTCTGAAAGAGCACTCTACTTGGGCCCACTTCCCCACCCTATCCTCATAACCCCACCTAATCTGCACATCTTTGGACGCTAAGGGGCAACTTATCATGGCCAGCCCACCGAACCTGCACATCTTTGGAATGTAGGAGGAAACCCGGACCACCCGGAGGAAACCCACGCAGACATGGGAAGAAAGTGCCAACTCCACACAGTCACCCAAGGTCCGGAATTGAAAGCAGAAGTAATGGAGGAAATAGCACAGCATTTGGGACTGGAGGAAGGAAAAGTTAATCCAGTTGAGTTAACTAGAATTCAGTTGTGTCGATGAAGCACCTTGAGACAAGAATAGAAACACAAAACCTGAACTTGAACTCCAGAGAGAGAAGTTAGCAAGGGATGAAGGAGAAAGGAAAGAGACAATGGGAGATGATTTTTGGCCATCTCCCCCTCTGCAGCATGTGTTGCAGTGATGGAGGCAGCCCGCCATTGGTCGGCTGCAAAACCCTCTGGACCCACCACGGTCAACGGGATTTCCTGGTGTTCACAGCCTCTGCAAATGGGAACACACAGCGGGAGTGCGCAATCAATGGGACCCACAGATCCCACTGGTGGCAATGGCTGAATAATCCCACCCACAGAGTTTTAAAGAGAAAGACAGAAATCAGGCAGAGCGAACTGGCTAAAGAAAAAACTTAGGTTTGGTTGAAGACCAGTGTTGTACCCTCAATAACGACGCTAGAGAGTAAAACGGTAAAGAAGGCTTTAATAAGCTAAGAACTAGCCTGGTGCCGAGACGGGTGTTTGCTGGGTGCCGCCTGCAAGGCGGCCCCTTAAATACGACTTCCAGGTGGGCCGAGCCGGAGGTGGAGTCCTCCAGGGTTCCAAGCCCGGTCTTAAGGGGGACATCACCTTACATGATGATAAGGGTACTGTAATACAATAACCGTTCATCACAACCAGCTGTTCCGGTCAATAAAAACGATGGTATAAAGAACCAACTTTCATACACAAAATATGAGTTTGCCAAGGAAAAGTAAGATTCGTGAGAACACTGGAGTGTCAGTCATAGGAAGTAGAACATTTGAATGAGGACTTGAAATGTCTAAATGCGAAACTTGAAGTTCATAAAGTTTTAATTAAAGGTCTATCTTTGTTGAATTTGCACCTGCAAGTATCAAAAGTCTCGATTAACTATTATGACAAATGCCTTGAACAAGAAAAGGAATTACTGATGAACCAAAATAGTTGGTTGAATGCAGAGTTAAAAACTAAACTGACAAACTACTGGAACTTTGCTGTGTAAAGAGCAATGGTATTTTTCTAACTTTGATACAATCTAGAAAACAAAAAGGATGAGCTGTGCAGTACAGAAAAGTAGAGAAATAATTTGCAAATTAATTCATAGGTACAGAGCACATAGGTTCCCAGTGTTGAAGCCCAGGGAGAGGTATGTGTCCAAAACCAACAGAAGGAAGGCACATTCATTGAAAAAACTCCACAACCAAGATCGTACAGGATTGAGACAGACCAGGGTATCATAAGGAGTAGGCCATCTGGCCCCTCGAGCCTGCTCCGCCATTCAATGAGATCATGGCTGATCATGGCTGATATGAGGAGAATTTGGCTCTTAATAGGAGCCCCAACGGCAATTTTAATGGCTAAAAACACTGTGCGGTAAACCAGAAGGGAATTCCCCCTGGACACAGATGGAAAAAGGAGAGGAAAGTGGCCGGATTGCGGAGGATCCTCTAGAGCAGCGGCAAGGAAAGCAAGCACAAAGCAAGATGGCGTCGGAAGGAGGCAGTTTGATATGGGCCCCTGACCAACAAGTGTTCCTGCGGCGCTGTGTGGAAGAACTTAAAAAGGAGATGGAGAAGGAGCTGCTGGCCCCAATATTTCAGGCGATTGAAGGGCGAAAGGAGGAACAAAAGACCCAGGAGCAGGAGCTTCGGGTCGTGAAGGCAAAGGTCGCTGAAAATGAAGACGAAATACAGGGCCTGGTGGTGAAGACAGAGATGCACGAGGCACAACACAAAAGGTGTGTGGAAAGGCTGGAGGTGTTGGAGAATAATGCGAGGAGGAAGAATTTAAGGATTCTTGGTCTTCCCGAAGGTGCGGAGGGGGCGGACGTCGGGGCATATGTGAGCACGATGCTTCACTCGTTAATGGGATTGGAGGCCCCGACGGGCCCGTTGGAGGTGGAGGGAGCTTATCGAGTTATGACGCGAAGACCAAGGGCTGGAGAAATACCTCGAGCCATAGTGGTGAGATTTCTCCGATATAATGACAGGGAGATGGTCCTCAGATGGGCGAAGAAAACTCGTAACAGTAGGTGGGAGAATGCGGTGATCCGCGTATATCAAGATTGGAGTGCGGAGGTGGCGAGAAGGAGGGAGAGTTTTAATCGGGCCAAGGCGGTGCTTCACAAAAGGAAGGTCAAATTTGGAATGTTGCAACCGGCAAGACTGTGGGTCACACACCAAGGGAAGCACCACTACTTTGAGACGGCAGAAGAGGCGTGGACATTTATTGTGGAGGAGCAGCTGGAATAGGCGGGCCAGAAAAAGAACGTTTGGGACAAAGTGGTGGGGTGATTACGTGGGGTGAAGGGGGGGAAAAAGGGGGAAGGGATGATCTCTCAAGTTGTTAATCTTGCGACTCCGTAACTTTTCTCTCTTCCCCTTGTCGTGGGGGAGGGGGGGGGGAAAGATGAGGAATTGTGGGCGACGGCCATTAGGGGTGGGGCCAAGTGGGAAACGCGGGCTTTGTTCCCGCGCTATGGTAATCATGGCGGGAACAGGGAAGCAGGAAGGAGGGGGCCTCGCACAGTGGGGGCCGAGGTCACGGGGGGAAGCCGAGGTCAGCCAGAGTTTGCTGACTTCTGGGAGCAACATGGGGGGCGCAATTACGCTAGAAAAGGATCTAGCGGGGGGGGGGGTTAACTGGGTTGCTGCTGCTGGGGAGAAGGGGGAGCTGGTACGGGGTGGGGTGGTCGAGGCGGGAGGGCGCCGTCGGGGGGGGATACGGCTACGTGGGAACCGGGTGAGGAGCTGGATTAAAAAAGGGGATGGCTAGTCGACAAGGGGGGGGCGGGTAAAGAGCCCCCCAACCCGGCTGATCACGTGGAACGTGAGAGGGCTGAACGGGCCGATTAAAAGGGCACGGGTACTCGCACACCTAAAGAAATTAAAGGCAGATGCGGTTATGTTGCAGGAGAAGCATTTGAAACTGATAGACCAGGTCAGACTACGCAAAGGATGGGTGGGGCAGGTGTTTCATTCGGGGTTAGATGCAAAGAACAGGGGGGTGGCTATATTAGTGGGGAAACGGGTATTGTTTGAGGCAAAGACCATAGTGGTGGATAGTGGGGGTAGATATGTGATGGTGAGTGGCAGATTGCAAGGGGAGGCGGTGGTTCTAGTGAACGTATTTGCCACGAACTGGGATGATGCCAATTTTATGAGGCGTATGTTGGGACGTATCCCGGACCTAGAGGCGGGAAAGTTGGTAATGGGGGGAGACTTCAATACGATGCTGGACCCAGGGCTGGACAGATCGAGGTCCAGGACCGGGAGGAGGCCGGCTGCAGCTAGGGTGCTCAAGGACTTTATGGAGCAGATGGGAGGAGTAGACCCCTGGAGATTTAGCAGGCCTAGGAGTAAGGAGTTCTCGTTTTTCTCCTATGTCCATAAAGTATATTCACGGATAGACTTTTTTGTTTTGGGAAGGGCGCTGATCCCGAAGGTGACAGGGACGGAGTACACGGCTATAGCTATCTCGGACCACGCTCCACATTGGGTGGACCTGGAGATAGGGGAGGAAAAAGAACAGCACCCGCCCTGGAGAATGGACATGGGACTATTGGCAGATGAGCGGGTATGTTTAAGGGTGAGGGGGTGTATTGAAAGGTACTTGGAGCTTAATGACAATGGGGAGGTTCAGGTGGGAGTGGTCTGGGAGGCGTTGAAGGCAGTGGTTAGAGGGGAGCTGATATCTATTAGGGCACATAAAGGAAAGCAGGAGGGTAGGGAAAGGGAGCGGTTGCTGAAAGAACTTTTGAAGGTGGACAGACAATATGCGGAGGCACCGGAGGAGGGACTGTACAGGGAAAGGCAAAGGCTACATGTAGAATTTGACTTGTTGACTTCGGGTAATGCAGATGCACAATGGAGGAAGGCACAAGGTGTACAGCATGAATATGGGGAGAAGGCGAGCCGGTTGCTGGCCCACCAACTGAGGAAGAGGGGAGCAGCGAGGGAGATAGGGGGGGTGAGAGACGAGGAGGGAGAGATGGAGCGGGGAGCGGAGAGAGTGAATGGGGTGTTCAAGGCATTCTACGAAAGATTATATGAAGCTCAGCCGCCGGAAGGGAAGGAGAGAATGAGGTGCTTTCTGGATCAGCTGGAATTCCCTAAGGTGGAGGAGCAGGAGAGGGCGGGACTGGGAGCACAGATTGAGATGGAGGAGGTAGTGAAAGGGATTGGGAGCATGCAGGCGGGGAAGGCCGCGGGACCAGGCGGATTCCCGGTAGAATTTTATAGGAAGTATATGGACTTGCTGGCCCCGCTTCTGACGAGAACCTTTAATGAGGCTAGGGAAAGGGGGCAGTTGCCCCCTACTATGTCAGAGGCAAAGATATCGCTCCTCCTAAAGAAGGAAAAAGACCCACTGCAATGCGGGTCCTATAGGCCCATTTCTCTTTTAAATGTGGATGCTAAGATTCTGGCCAAGGTAATGGCGACGAGGATAGAGGACTGTGTCCCGGGGGTGGTTCATGAGGACCAAACTGGGTTTGTGAAGGGGAGACAGCTGAACACAAACATACGGAGGTTGCTAGGGGTAATGATGATGCCCCCGCCAGAGGGGGAAGCGGAGATAGTGATGGCGATGGATGCCGAGAAAGCATTTGATGGAGTGGAGTGGGATTATCTGTGGGAGGTGCTGAGGAGATTTGGCTTTGGAGATGGGTATATCGGATGGGTACAGTTGCTGTATAGGGCACCGATGGCGAGTGTGGTTACGAATGGACGGGGGTCTGATTATTTCCGGCTTTGCAGAGGGACGAGGCAGGGGTGTCCCCTGTCCCCGTTATTGTTTGCACTGGTGATTGAGCCCCTGGCCATGGCACTGAGGGGTTCCAGGAAGTGGAGGGGAGTGTTTAGGGGAGGAGAAGAACACCGGGTATCTCTGTATGCGGATGATTTGTTGTTGTATGTGGCGGATCCGGTGGAGGGGATGCCAGAGATAATGCGGATACTTGGGGAGTTTGGGGATTTCTCGGGGTATAAATTGAACATGGGAAAAAGTGAGTTGTTTGTGGTGCATCCGGGGGAGCAGAGCAGGGAAATAGAGGATTTACCGCTGAGGAAGGTAACAAGAGACTTCCGATACTTGGGGATTCAGATAGCCAAGAATTGGGGAACCTTGCACCGGCTTAATTTAACACGATTGGTGGAACAGATGGAGGAGGACTTCAAGAGATGGGACATGGTGTCCCTGTCACTGGCGGGTAGGGTGCAGGCGGTTAAAATGGTGGTCCTCCCGAGATTCCTTTTTGTGTTTCAGTGCCTCCCGGTGATGGTCACGAAGGCTTTTTTTAAGAGAATCGAGAAAAGCATTATGAGTTTTGTGTGGGCCGAGAAGACCCTGAGAGTGAGGAGGGGGTTCTTGCAGCGTAGTAGGGATAGGGGGGGGTTGGCACTACCGAGCCTAAATGATTATTACTGGGCCGCCAATATTTCAATGGTGTGTAAGTGGATGGGAGAAGGGGAGGGAGCGGCGTGGAAGAGATTGGAGAGGGCGTCCTGCAAGGGGACCAGCTTACAAGCAATGGTGACGGCACCGTTGCCGTTCTCACCGAAGAAATATACTACAAGCCCGGTGGTGGTGGCAACATTAGAAATTTGGGGGCAGTGGAGACGGCATGGGGGAAGGACGGGAGCCTCGGTGCGGTCCCCGATAAGAAATAACCATAGGTTTGTTCCGGGGAGAATGGATGGGGGATTTGGAGCATGGCAAAGAGCTGGGGTAGTACAATTGAGAGATCTGTTCGTAGATGGGACGTTTGCGAGTCTGGGAGCGCTGACGGAAAAATATGGGTTGCCCCAAGGGAATGCATTTCGGTATATGCAACTGAGGGCTTTTGCGGGGCAACAGGTGAGGGAATTCCCGCAGCTCCCGATGCAGGAGGTGCAGGATAGAGTGATCTCAGAGACATGGGTGGGGGATGGTAGGGTGTCGGACATATACAGGGAAATGAGGGACGAGGGGGGGATCATGGTAGATGAGCTGAAAGGGAAATGGGAAGAAGAGCTGGGGGAGGAGATTGAGGAGGGGCTGTGGGCTGATGCCCTACGTAGGGTAAACTCGTCGTCCTCGTGTGCCAGGCTAAGCCTGATACAATTCAAGGTTCTACACAGGGTGCATATGACTGGAGCACGGCTCAATAAATTTTTCGGGGTAGAGGATAGGTGTGGGAGATGCTCGAGAAACCCAGCGAATCACACCCACATGTTCTGGTCATGTCCGGTACTACAGGGGTTCTGGGTGGGGGTGGCGAAGGTGCTTTCGAAGGTGGTGGGGGTCCGGGTCGAGCCAGGCTGGGGGTTGGCTATATTCGGGGTTGCAGAAGAGCCGGGAGTGCAGGAGGCGAGAGAGGCTGATGTTTTGGCCTTTGCGTCCCTAGTAGCCCGGCGCAGGATATTGCTTATGTGGAAGGAAGCCAAACCCCCGGGCGTGGAGACCTGGATAAACGACATGGCAGGGTGTATAAAGTTAGAACGGATCAAGTTCGTATTAAGGGGTTCGGCTCAAGGGTTCACCAGGCGGTGGCAACCGTTCGTCAACTACCTCACAGAACGATAGAGGGAATGAAAAAGAAGGAAAACAACAGCAGCAACCCAGGGGGGAGGGGGGGGGGGAGGATCCGGGTGGGCTCTTAGGGATGTCATTGTACATGTATAGACATTTGTTATAGGTAATGTATATTGGACTGTTGGATTGTATCTTTGGAGAGTAACTATTTTTGACAAGGCAGTTGCCATTTAGTTTTGTTTTTGTTTATATATTATTTATTTATTTGTTTAAAACTGGCCACTGTTATTTATATTGCTTTATTGTTGTTTAAAAGAAAAACCATGTACTGTTATGTTTGGCCAAAAAATCTTGAATAAAATATATATATTTTTTAAATGTTTTTAAATGCCAGGAGTGAAAGTCAATTGAAACTTGGGCTTATTACACAGATTCTGATGAAGAAAAAGACTTACTACAATCTCTATAGCCACCCAGTAGAAGATCACTCACAACAACAGAAGGGAGAGTATGGAGTATCATTAACCTCAAAAGGAGATCCCAGAATAGCTGCCTGATAATGGTCAATAGGTGTGTGAGCAATTTGTCGGTTCAAATTGAGGCACAGGCCTCAATTTTCATGGACACTAGTACCATCCCAATAATAAAAGGTAATGCTGAGGTAATAGAAAAGGAGGAACTTAGAACAATCGTCACCTATCGGGAAAAAATACTGAACAAACTATTGGGATTGAAAGCAGGCAAGTCCCTGGGGCCTGATGGCCTACATCCTAGGATGTTAAAGGAAGTGGCAGCGAAGATAGTGGCATCCATTGGTTATAATATTCCAAAATACCCTGCATGCAGGAAAGGTTCCAGTAGATTGGAAAAATGCTAATATAAAGCTCTTATTTAAAAAGGGAAGGAAGCAGAAAGTAGGAAACTATAGACCAGTTAGAGTTTAACATCTGTCATTGGGAAATTGTTAGAATCCATTATTAAAGAAATAATAACAGGACACTTGGAAGGTCAAAACACAATGCATCAGAGTCAGCATGATCTTATGAAGGGTAAATCATGTTTGACTAATGTCTTAGAGTAATAAGCCAAGTAGATAACGGGGATCCTGTAGATGTAGTATATCTGGACTTCCAGAAGGCATTTGATAAAGTACCGCAGAATAGGTTAATACAAAAGGGAAGATCACATGGGGTTAGGGGTAATTCATTAGCTTGGTAGAAGACTGGCTAACTGACAGAAGGCAGAGAGTCGGGATAAGTGTGTCTTTTTCTGTTGCTTCACAGCGCCAGGCTCCCAGTTTCGATTCCCACTTGGGTCAGTGTCTGTGCGGAGTCTGCACATTCTCCCTGTGTCTGCATGGGTTTCCCCCGGGTGCTCCGGTTTCCTCCCTAATGACGTGAATTGGACGTTCTGAATTCTCCCTCTGTGTACTCAACCAGGCGCCGGAATGTGGCGACCAGGGGATTTTCACAGTAACTTCATTGCAGTGTTAATGTAAACCTACTTGTGACAATAAAGATTATCATTATTATTATAGTTAGCAAGATGTAACTAGTGGGGTACCACAGGGTTCGGTCCTTGGTGCCCCAACTGTTTACAATATAATATGATGCAGGGATAGAAGATATATAACCAAACTTGCAGATGACACCAAAATAGGTGGGATAGTAAGTTGCAATGAGGAAATAAGGGGCGGGATTTTCCCATGTCACGCCGTTTGGGAGAATCGCCGTTCCCGCCGGATTTTCGCGCGACGCCGGTCCGATGCCGTTCTGCCATTCTCCTAATCGGCGAAAACGGCGTCATCGAGTTCGGCTCTGCCCGGAGAATCGCCTGAGGGGCTAAGGTTGGCGATTCTCTGGGCCCCCCCCCGGTATTCAGCGGCCCGGATGGGCCGAAGTCCCAACGGCGTGCACGCCATCGCGGTTCTGCGGGGGGGGGGGGTGAGGGGGTGAGGGGGGGCGGGGGGGGAGGGGTGCAGCCAGGCTCGGGGGGAGGGGTTCGGGGCAGGGGGCCTCCATGTTTCGGGGGGTGGTGGAGGAGGGGTGGGGGGGGGGAGGGTGCTGCCATGCTCGGGGGGGGAGGGGGTGTTCGGGTCAGGGGGCCTCCATGTTCCGGTGAGGGTGGGTGGGAGGGTTTTTTGCGGGAGCGACATGCCAGCCGGCCTGCCATGGCAGGACGGTGGCGAAGCCACGCCTGCAAGTTGCCACCCGGGGGTTACCCGGCTCGTCCATTTCATCAAGTCCCGCAACCTACCTTACTCAACCAAGGAGGTCAAGGCCATGGTCAGGGCCTGCCAGGTCTGTGCGGAGTGCAAACCGCACTTCTATCGGCCAGACAAGGTTCGGCTCGTGAAGGCCTCGGGCCCCTTTGAGCGACTGAGCGTGGACTTCAAGGGGCCCCTCCCGTCCACCAACCGTTATGCCTATTTCCTCACCGTGATCGATGAGTTCTCCCGTTTCCCATTCGCCATTCCCTGCACCGACATGACCTCAGCCACGGTGATTAAGGCACTGCACAGCATCTTCACCCTGTTCGGTTTCCCTGCTTATATCCACGGGGTTCATCGTTCATGAGCGATGAACTGCGTCAGTATTTGCTCAGCAAAGGCATCGCCTCGAGCAGAACGACCAGCTATAACCCACGGGGAAACGGGCAGGTGGAGAGGGAGAACGCGACCGTGTGGAAGGCTGTCCTTCTGGCCCTGCGGTCGATAAATCTCCCAACCACCCGCTGGCAGGTGGTCCTACCCGATGCCCTACACTCCATTAGGTCACTCCTCTGCATGGCCACAAATGAGACCCCTCATGAGCGATTGTTTCGCTTCCCCAGGAAGTCTACCTCCGGGGTCTCGCTTCCACCTTGGCTGACGGCTCCGGGACCTGTTTTTCTCCGGAGGCACGCGAGGAGCCATAAAACGGACCCCCTCGTTGAAAAGGTCCGACTGCTCCACGCCAACCCCAGTTACGCCTACGTGGAGTACTCCGATGGCAGGCAAGATACGGTTTCCCTCCGGGATCTGGCGCCCGCTGGATCCTCCACCACAGACGCCCCTTCCCGCGCCGCTCCCCTGCTGACAACCCGCTCTGCGATGAGCTGTGAGCTCCGGATCGTTAGACAATGTCTGACTCATGGCCACAGCTACACCCTCCACCTGGGTGGTCCCTGCCTGCGTCATGGACACTCCATCACATGGCCAGGTGGGGTAGCTGGCGTCGGTGTTCCAAGGATGACAGGGGATTGGGGGAGTGGGGGGGGGGGGGGGGAAACACAAACCCGGCCTCACCGTTGTACCGACCTTCGGCCCCAGCGCCACACGGTCCCCTTCACGACCCCTCAGGCACCGAACAGAGCACAGAGGCATCTAGATTTGGTTTAACAGTGACTTTAATTGTGACATTCACATACAAGTGCCCTAGCCCCTATAACTAAGCTGTGTCCTGCACCCTTGCCAACGTACTACGTGTCGAACTTCTTTGCCTTATGGGCCCTACCATTACACCTTGATTTTTCCCCAAGCAGGAGTGGAGGTGGACTGCTGAGTCTCCTGCCCTGCAACTTGGCACTCTGTCGGCGCGCGTTTCCTGGGGCGGTCCGGCTTGGATGGGCCAGGCTGCTCGGCGGGCGTGCTGGATAGCGTGGTGCCACCCTGTTCTGCCCGCTGCCTACCAGATGCACCAGGACGGGACGGGGGGAGTCCGAGGGTCCGCGGTGTTCCGGGACCTCCCTTGCAGAAGTCACCGGGACGGGCCCCAGTACCTCCTCCTCCCTCGGGGTGCCCGGTTGCCCCTGGGCCTCACTATCGGACGGGGATGCAAGCGGAGACAAGCCCCTTGGCACCACTGACACCTGGCACTGCCAGTCCTGGAGGCCCGGTGTGGCATCGACCAGGGTGTGAACGTTCGCAGTGATGGAGCTCAGGGAGTGGGCCACCCCAGTCTGGGACTGCTCCACCTCCCACTGTGCTTGTGCGATGCCAGCCAGCACGTGGGCAAGGCCGCCAATGCTCTCAGCGATGGCATGCTGAGACTCGGCCAGACCCCGGAGCGCGGCGGCAATGTCCAGTTTGTTCGGGCGTATGGCTACCTGTGAGAGGGCAGCCCTGTCCTGGGCCACGGATCACGCGTGCACATGAAGCCCCACGCCTTGCAGAACCTGACCCATGGCCGAAACCGTTGCCCCCATTGCCTCCACCGCGGACGCCACCCGTGTGGTGTCGGCCTGGGTGGCAGCCATGACCGGCACCATTCCCTGCTCCTGGACGCGGATGGACTCCTCCAACTGCGTCTGCAGATGCTGGAAGGCGGCCGCCATCCTGTTGTCCACTCCCTGGGTTTCCAAACGCATCGAGTTTGTGGGTGGGTCTGGTAAGTCCAGGAACCCAGGAACCATCTGGGTGGCAGCTGGGTGCTGGGGCTGGGCTGCCCTCCGACCGTCCAGCCTCTCAGCTGCTCCTACCTCCACCTGCTGCACCGGTTCGGCTGTGTGGTGCGCACCCGTCAGTGTCCCAGAAGCCTCATCACTAATGTGCCCAACCGAGGTGAGTGTATCTGCGGTGGTGGAGGGTGTGGGTGACAGCAGTGATGCAAGGTCCATGTCTTCATCGGACCCCAGGTCTGGGGTCTCCTGGGTCGAGCCATGGACCGATGGACGTTGTCTCCGGCCCATGTGAGAGCCCCTGTCCAGTCTGTCCAACATTTGTTCAGCCGTCCTCTGTACGTCACTGTCCAGAGTCCCCGTCCTCTGTGCGTCACTGTCCAGAGACCCCGTCCTCTGTCCATCACTGTCCTGGCTCTCCGTCCTCTGTGCGACAATGTCCAGAGTCCCGTCCTCTGTCCGTCACTGTCCTGGCTCTCCGTCCTCTCCTCATCCGTTTCATGGCCATCAGTGTCCTGACTGTCCGTCCTCTGTTCGTCACTGTCGTTTGTGTCTGTCCTCTGTGCATCCGTTTCCTGTGCCCCGGCTTCGGACGAGAGCCCTCCTGTCCGTCTTCCTTCACCTCCCTTGTGTGCAAACCTGTGCGAGGCTGGACGTGGACCTGGACGGCGGTGGCTTGTTTGAGACGTTCCGGGACGATCATCGGCTGGCCTTGGAATACACAATAAAGCATGTATCGTTAGACATGCGGAGTGAAGTGCGAGTGGGTGTGAGGGGGGGTTAGGGGGTGTAGGGGGCAGTGTGAGGGGGTGGAGTGTGGGGTTAGTTAGGGGGCGGAGGGCGCAGTGTGAGGGAGTGGAGTGTGAGGGGGGTTAGGGGGTGGAGGGTGCAGTGTGAGGGGGTGGAGTGTGAGGGGGTTGGGGGTAGAGGAGGCAGTGTGAGGGGGTGGAGTGTGAGGGGATTCGGGGGTGGAGGGGGCAGTGTGAGGGGGTGGAGTGTGAGGGGGGTTTAGGGGGTGGAGGGGGCAGTGGGAGGGGGTGGAGTGTGGGAGGGGGTTGGGGTGGAGGGGGCAGTGTGGGAGGGGGTTAGGGGTTGTAGGAGCCAGTGTGAGGGGGTGGAGTGTGGGGGGAGGGGGAGGTGAGGGGGGATAGGGGGATCAGGGGGCAGTGTGAGGGGGTGGTGTGTGAGGGGGCTAGGGGGTGGAGGGGGCAGTGTAAGGGGGTGGAGTGTGGGGGAAGGTTAGGGGGTGGTGGGGGCAGTGTGAGGGGGTGGAGTGTGAGGGGGGAGTTAGGGCGTGGAGGGGGCCGTGTAAGGGGGTGGAGTGTGGGGGTGTTAGGGGGTGGAGGGGGCAGTGTGAGAGGGTGGAGTGTGATGGGGGTTAGGGGGAGGTGAGGGGGTTTAGGGGTTGGAGGGGGCAGTGTGAGGGGGGGTTAGGGGTTGGAGGAGGCAGTGTGAGGGGGTGGAGTGTGAGGGGGGTTAGGGGTGGTGGGGGCAGTGTGAGGGGGGAGTGTGAGGGGGGTTAGGGGTTGGAGGGGGCAGTGTAAGGGGGTGGAGTTTGGGGGGGTTAGGGGTGGAGGGGGCAGTGTGAGGGGGTTGAGCTTGAGGGGGGTTGGGGGAGGTGAGGGGGGCTAGGTGTTGGAGGGGGCAGTGAGAGGGTTTGGAGTGTGAGGGGGTTAGTGGGTGGAGGGGGCAGTGTGAGGGGGTTAGGGGGTGGAGGGGGCAGTGTAAGGGGTGGAGTGTGAGTGGGTTAGGGGGTGGAGGGGGCAGTGTGAGGGGGTTGGAGGGGGCAGTGTGAGTGGGTGGAGTGTGAGGGGGGATAGTGGGTGGAGGGGGCAGTGTGAGGGGGGTTAGGGGGTGGAGGGGGCAGTGTCAGGGGGTGGAGTGTGAGGGGGTTAGGGGGTGGTGGGGTCAGTCTGAGGGCGTGGAGTGTGAATGGGGATTAGGGGGTGGAGGGGGAAGTGTGAGGGGGTGGAGTGTGAGGGGGAGGGTGAGGTGAGGGTGGTTAAGGGGTGGAGGGGGCAGTGTGAGGGGTTGGAGTTTGAGTGGGGTTAGGGGGTGGAGGGGGCAGTGTGAGGGGGTGGAGTGTGTGGGGGGCTAGGGGGTGGAGGGAGCTGTGTGAGGGGGAGTTAGGGGGTGGAAGGGTCAGTGTGAGGGGGTGGAGTGTGAGGGTGGTTAGGGGGTGGAGGGGGCAGTGTGAGGGGCGGTTAGGGGGTGGAGGGGGCAGTGTAAGGGGGTGGAGTGTGAGGGGGTTAGGGGGTGGAGGGGGCAGTGTGAGGGGGTGGAGTGTGAGGGGGGTTAGGGGGTGGAAGGGGCAGTGTTTAGTGGGTACAGTGTGAGGGGTGGTTAGGGGGAAGGTGAGGAGCTCAGGGAGTGCAGCCAGGCAGGGGAGTCTCACTGCTGCTGCGCCTCCGATCTGTCATGGCGGCTCCCCCTACGAGGTCCAGAGCCCTCAGCTCATGAACGGTGAGGGGGTGCTGAACAGGTGATCCCCGTCCGGTTCTTGCACGCTCACGATGGTTATGGGCTGTCTTATTCTGCGGGTGAGGGGGGTGGGAAGCATCAGAGTACGCCACGGCGGCTCGCAAGGTGCCCATGTGGATCAGGTGGAACGTGGTGCCCCACCCCCCTCCTGCGTGTGCGGGGGGTGCGACACGTGGTTGGCGGGCGGGGGTGGGAGGAAGGGGGGGAGGGTACTGGGGGGACTCTCGGGGTACTTAGCCTGGCTGCCCTCGTCAGGTCGTGGAGCTTCTTGCGACACTGCTCTCCCGAGCGTGGGGTGTGCCCCATAGTGCTAACACCGATGCCCACATCACGCCAGTTCCGCCTGACTCTGCTGGCCGGGTGCCGGTGGCCACGTCTTAGGCACAGGATCACCCTTCGCTCTTCCACTGCGTCCAGCAGTGTCTCCAGGTCATGGTCCCGGAACCTGGGGGCGGCACGGTGGGGCGTAGCCACACCTCCTGTGTCGGGGCCTGTGCGCGGATCGTGCACATAAAGTGACGCGGCACCGCTTCATCCGGGCATCGCGCGCTGACGGCGCCGCTCTGGCGCCACGCCCACCACGTTTCTCGGTGCCTGAATCGATGCTGCCGGCCGCCCGATTCACGACGGCATTCACGACGGCGCAGACACTCTGACGCAGCATCGGAGAATCCCGCCCACAAAATTTACAAATATATAGAGAGGTAGGTTAGGTGAGTTGGCCAACATTTGGTAGATGGAATTTAACGTGGGTAAGTGTGAGGTTATCCATTTTGGTCAGAAAAATGGAATGGCCACTTATTATCTAAATGGAGAGAAAGTTCGGAGTGCTTCGGTACAGAGGGATCTGGGTATCCTCGTGCATGAATCACAGAAAACTAACATCCAGGTACAGCAGGTAATAAGGAAGGCAAATGGAATTTTGGCATTTATTGCTGAAGGAATAGAGTATAAAAGTAGGGAAGGATTGCTGCAACTGTACAATGCACTGGTGAGATCGCACCTAGGGTACTGTATACAGATAGGTCCCTTAACATGAGGAGGGATGTAGTTACATTAGAGGCAGTTCAGAGAAGGTTCACTAGATGAATTCCAGAGCTGAGGAATTTGTCTTGTGAAGAGAGAGTGGATAGTTTAGCCCAATAATCTCTTGAGTTTAGAAGAATGAGAGGAGATCTAATTGAGATATATAAGATGATAAAAGTAGACCTAGAGCAGATGCTTCCTCTTGTGGGGCAATCTAGAACATGGAGGTCATAGTTTTAGCATAAGGGACAGCAGATTTAAAACAGAGTTGAGGTGTAATTGGTTCGCTCATAGGGTCCTCAATCTATGGAATTCACTACCCCAGAGTGCAGTGGTTGCTGGGATATTGAGTAACTTTAAGGAGGTGATAGACAGATTTTTAATTAGTTATGGGTTGAAGAGTTATAGAGAACGAGCAGGAAAGTGGAGTTGAGGCCGACATGAGATTAACCAGAATCGTACTGAATGCTGAGCGGGTTCAAGGGACTGAATTGCCCACTCCTCCTCCTAGTTCTTATCTATTCAGGTGCATGGGACAAGTCCTGTATTCCTGCACACCTGTTTTCAGGCAAGTACGAATTCCTAAGCTACTGAATCTCGCCCATATTGTGTCCGTCACACTTCAGTGTTCTGCTGAAGAATCATGTTTTCTCTGTTACATTTGAACCTGGTGGGTGAAATTACATATTCATAAAGTAATAAATTAGCCTGAAGGTAGGGAATGTATAAATCAAAAGAAGGAAAAGCGAAGAGAGCAATTATTGATAAGGAACCACTCCTATTTAAAAACTATAAATCAAGCTTGAAATGTCAGCAAAATCTGACAAGAAAAGTGTGATGAACTGTTACTGCCTTATCATCATGTAAGGTGATGTCCCCTTTAAGACCAGGCTTGGAACCCTGGGGACTCCGCCTCTGGCTCCGCCCATCTGAGAGCCATACATAAAGGCCTGCCTCATGGTCTGTATAGCAGTCAGCTCTCGTCCAAATCTGTAGCATAGTTATTAGCCTAATAAAGCCTTCTTTACAGTTTAATCTCTAAGCATCATTATTGAGGGTACCTCAATTTATTAGGCTAAACTAGATTCAAGATGGACGCAGGCCTAAAACCAGAGAAGCTCAATCTGGAAGCACGAACGCCGGAGGCAAAGGAAATTTTTAAATACTGGCTGTGGTGCTTCGAGGCCTACCTGGACTCCGCAGAGACTCCTATCCTGGGGCCACGCAAGCTGCGTCTACTCCACGCCCGGGTGAGTCACAGAATCTCCGCCACGCTCGAAAAGGCGACGATTTATGAGGAAGCGATTGAGTTGCTCCGCAAGCGGTTTGTCAAACCCGTCAATGAGGTGCATGCCCGGCATCTGCTCTCTACCTGCCGGCAGCGCTCGGGGGAATCGCTCGACGAGTTTGTTGAGAAACTCACCGCGCTGGCCAGGGACTGTGACCATCAGGATGTGACAGGGGAAGTCCATATGAACCTGCACATCAGAGATTCTTTCGTGTCCGGCATCCGCTCGACCTACATCCGGCAGCGACTGCTCGAAAACGGGGCAAAAGACCTCCAGGAGACGCTAACGCTCGCCTCCTCGCTGGAGGTGGCCCGACACAACTTGGGTACGTACCCCGCGGACTCTGCCAGCCCCCCCGGACTTCCTCAGACTCGCCCGTAGTACAGGCCTGCGCCACGCGGCGACCCGCTCACCATGGGGGCACACCTTGCTACTTCTGCGGGCAGGGCCAGCACCCACGCCCACGCTGCCCAGCCCGCTCCGCGATCTGCAGCGACTGCGGGAAGAAAGGGCACTTTGCGAGGGTCTGCCTGGCCAGACCCAGGGGCCAGAAAAACAAAGAACAAAGGCCTTGCAATGCTGCTGCGCACCGACCCGACACGTCGTCTTCTGACGCGTCATCAGCCACGTGCGAATCATGGGAGCGGCCATCTTCTCGACCCGACACGTGCGACCAACGGCAGCGGCCATTTTACGACTCCGACTACCCGCGACTGGGTGCGGTCACCCTCGAGCAAACTCGGCCAAAACACCTGCAGGACTCCATGATGCAGGTCCAGGTCAACGGGCACGACACTGCATGCCTCTTCGACTCCGGGAGCACGGAGAGCTTTATCCACCCTGAAACGGTAAGGCGCTGCTCCCTACGCACCCATCCCACATCCCAAACCATAGCCCTCGCATCTGGGTCCCACTCGGTACAAATCACGGGGTACTGTATTGCGGATCTCTCGATCCAGGGTGCCAAATACACCCGTTTCAAATTTTATATCCTCCCTCACCTCTGTGCCCCCCTGCTGCTCGGACTGGATTTCCAGTTCAGCCACCGAAGCCTGACACTGAAGTTCGGCGGACCCTTGCCCCCCCTCACGGTGTGCTGCCTTGCGACACTGAAAGTCGCACCCCCCTCGCTATTCGCTAACCTCACTCCTGACTGTAAGCCCGTCGCCACCAGGAGCCGGCGCTACAGTGCCCAAGATATGGCTTTTATCAAGTCAGAGGTCCAGCGTTTACTGGGAGAGGGGGTCATCGAGGCTAGCAACAGCCCTTGGAGAGCGCAAGTCCGGGGAGAAGAAACGGATGGTCGTGGATTATAGCCAGACCATAAACCGATTCACGCAGCTTGATGCGTACCCCCTTCCTCGCATCGCGGAAATGGTAAATCGGATCGCCCAATACCGAGTCTTTTCCACGGTCGACCTCAAATCTGCCTACCACCAGCTCCCCATCCGTCCAAAAGACCGCCCCTATACTGCCTTCGAAGCAGCCGGCCGGCTCTTCCACTTCCTCAGGGTCCCCTTTGGTGTCACAAATGGGGTCTCCGTCTTTCAAAGGGCGATGGACCAAATGGTGGACCAGTACGGTTTGCGGGCTACATACCCGTACTTGGACAATGTCACCATCTGCGGCCATGATCAGCAGGACCATGACGCCAACCTCAAAAAGTTCCTCCAGACCGCCCGAGCCCTTAACCTGACCTATAACGAGGGCAAATGCGTTTTCCACACCACCTGGCTGGCCATCCTCGGCTATGTCGTGGAAGACGGGGTCCTAGGTCCCGACCCCGACCGCATGCGCCCCCTTAAGGAACTCCCTCTCCCCCGCAGCCTCAAGGCCCTCAAACGGTGCTTGGGGCTTTTCTCCTATTACGCCCAGTGGGTCCCCAAGTATGCGGACAAAGCCCCCCCACTCCTAAAGACCACCACTTTTCCCCTCTCGGCTGAGGCCCAATTGGCCTTCAACCGCATCAAGGCCGACATCATCAAGGCCGCCATGCACGCGGTGGACGAAACCATCCCTTTCCAGGTAGAGAGCGATGCATCAGACATCGCCCTGGCTGCTACCCTCAATCAAGGAGGCAGACCAGTAGCGTTCTTCTCCCGAACCCTCGCTGCCTCCGAGATTTGACACTCTGCAGTCGAAAAGGAGGCACAAGCCATTGTGGAGGCTGTGCGGCGCTGGAGACACTACCTCGCCGGTAGGAGGTTTACCCTCGTCACCGACCAACGGTCGGTCGCCTATATGTTCGATAACACGCAACGGGGCAAAATAAAGAACGATAAAATTTTGAGGTGAAGGATCGAACTCTCCACCTACTCGTACGATATCAAGTATCGTCCAGGGGAGCTCAACGAGCCCCCAGATGCCCTGTCCCGCGGCACATGCGCCAACGCGCAGGAGGACCGCCTGCAAGCCATCCACAATGACCTCTGCCACCCGGGGGTTACCCGGCTCGTCCATTTCATCAAGTCCCGCAACCTACCTTACTCAACCAAGGAGGTCAAGGCCATGGTCAGGGCCTGCCAGGTCTGTGCGGAGTGCAAACCGCACTTCTATCGGCCAGACAAGGTTCGGCTCGTGAAGGCCTCGGGCCCCTTTGAGCGACTGAGCGTGGACTTCAAGGGGCCCCTCCCGTCCACCAACCGTTATGCCTATTTCCTCACCGTGATCGATGAGTTCTCCCGTTTCCCATTCGCCATTCCCTGCACCGACATGACCTCAGCCACGGTGATTAAGGCACTGCACAGCATCTTCACCCTGTTCGGTTTCCCTGCTTATATCCACGGGGTTCATCGTTCATGAGCGATGAACTGCGTCAGTATTTGCTCAGCAAAGGCATCGCCTCGAGCAGAACGACCAGCTATAACCCACGGGGAAACGGGCAGGTGGAGAGGGAGAACGCGACCGTGTGGAAGGCTGTCCTTCTGGCCCTGCGGTCGATAAATCTCCCAACCACCCGCTGGCAGGTGGTCCTACCCGATGCCCTACACTCCATTAGGTCACTCCTCTGCATGGCCACAAATGAGACCCCTCATGAGCGATTGTTTCGCTTCCCCAGGAAGTCTACCTCCGGGGTCTCGCTTCCACCTTGGCTGACGGCTCCGGGACCTGTTTTTCTCCGGAGGCACGCGAGGAGCCATAAAACGGACCCCCTCGTTGAAAAGGTCCGACTGCTCCACGCCAACCCCAGTTACGCCTACGTGGAGTACTCCGATGGCAGGCAAGATACGGTTTCCCTCCGGGATCTGGCGCCCGCTGGATCCTCCACCACAGACGCCCCTTCCCGCGCCGCTCCCCTGCAGGACCCGTCGCCCCCTACAACACACCCCCTTCCGGCCCTACCACCCGAATGGTGAGCTCCTAACGTGCGCCCCCCCTTTACACACCCCGCCGGCGCCAGCACCGCTACCCCCGGCCCTGCCTAGTTCCTCTGCCCCGACCCGGACCGAAGCTCCGACCGCTGTGCTCCCGGATGTGCCCTCAACCGGGACGTCCGTGCCCGCCACACCACCGCCCGAACTGAGGAGATCGAGGAGGACGATCCGGCCGCCGAGACGGATGGACCTATGATGGCACTTCACCCCCGCCGGACTCCTTTTTAAACAGGGGGTGAATGTGATGAACTGTTACTGCCTTATCATCATGTAAGGTGATGTCCCCTTTAAGACCAGGCTTGGAACCCTGGGGACTCCGCCTCTGGCTCCGCCCACCTGAGAGCCATACATAAAGGCCTGCCTCATGGTCTGTATAGCAGTCAGCTCTCGTCCAAATCTGTAGCATAGTTATTATCCTAATAAAGCCTTCTTTACAGTTTAATCTCTAAGCATCATTATTGAGGGTACCTCAAAAAGAAAAAAGGGGAACCAACAAAACTTTTTTTTTTCCAAAGTCTTTTCAGCCGCCATCTTGCCTTTATGCATATTCTTTAATTTTTACTCCATAATACTGGAAATAAGGTCAACGATGTAATAACAGCATTAGAACTACATGAAAATTGTTTAAATTACTGGTGAATTCATATTTTCTCAATTCAAACATGTCTCTGAAAGGTGTTTTCCCTCAGGGGCCTGTAAACTGTGTGTAGCCAGAGTGCCGGAGTTCATGGGAGTAGTGAGCAGCATCCCTGTGATCACCTCGTCAAAAACCAGTCTTCCTGAACATTCCCTTTTATTAAAGAAACAAACAAGGCCACTGCTTAAGTCCAAGCCGAGAAACCTGCAGAACGACGGCACATTTTGAAGCAGAGAGTTTTAAAATCTTGCTGCTCATTCCCCATTGGGCGAGCTCCCGCTTGTTTAATTGGGAAATTCATATCCCACAGAGTCCGCTGGGAGATCTATTGACGATCTCCTGTGCCCTTCATGGCCTCCATAATAATCACTCTGAGCTAAAAACATTCAGTTAGACACAGAAGTAAAGAAACATAGGAAATATGAGCAGGAGTAGGCCATTCAGCCCCTTACACCAGCTCCACCATTCAGCTGGATCATGGATGATCTTCAATCTTAATGCTATTTCCCCGCACTGTCCCCATATCGCTTGATATCTTTAATACCTAGAAAACTATTAATCTCAGTCTTGAACCTACTCAATGACTGAGCTTCCACCATCCTCTGGGGTACCAAATTGCAAAGATTCACCACACTCTGGGTGAAGAAATTCCTCCTCATCTCAGTCCTAAATGGCCTATCTCTTATTATGAGATTGTATCCCCTAATTCTGGGCGCTCCCAGCCAGGGGAAGCATGCTTCCTGCATCCACCCTGTCGGGCCCTGTAAGAATTTTGTAGGTCAACTCTCATTCTTGAAAACTCTAAAGAATATAGACCCAGTCTCCTTAATCTCTCTCCTCCGAGGACAACACCACCATAGAACATAGAAAATACAGCACAGAACAGGCCCTTCGGCCCACGATGTTGTACCGAACCTTTGTCCTAGATTAATCATTGAATTTACAGTGCAGAAGGAGGCCATTCGGCCCCCCGAGTCTGCACCGGCCCTTGGAAAGAGCACCCCACCCAAACCCAACACCTCCACCCAACACCAAGGGCAATTTTGGACACCAAGGGCAATTTATCACGGCCAATCCACCTACCCTGCACATCTTTGGACTGCGGGAGGAAACCGGAGCACCCGGAGGAAACCCACGCAGACACGGGGAGGACGTGCAGACTCCGCACAGACAGCAACCTAAGCTGGAATCGAACCTGGGACCCTGGAGCTGTGAAGCAATTGTGCTATCCACAATGCTACCGTGCCACCCTTAAGAACAAATAAACCTACACTATATCATTTTACCGTAATCCATGTACCTATCCAATAGCTGCTTGAAGGTCCCTAATGTTTCCGACTCAACTACTTCCACAGGCAGTGCGTTCCATGCCCCCACTACTCTCTATGTAAAGAACCTACCTCAGATATCCCCCCTATATCTTCCACCTTTCACCTTAAATTTATGTCCCCTTGTAATGGTTTGTTCCACCCGGGGAAAAAGTCTCTGACTGTCTACTCTATCTATTCCCCTGATCATCTTATAAACCTCTATCAAGTCGCCCCTCATCCTTCTCCGTTCTAATGAGAAAAGGCCTAGCACCCTCAACCTTTCCTCGTAAGACCTACTCTCTATTCCAGGCAACATCCTGGTAAATCTTCTTTGCACCTTTTCAAAAGCTTCCACCTCCTTCCTAAAATGAGGCGACCAGGACTGTACAATGTACTCCAAATGTGGCCTTACCAAAGTTTTGTACAGCTGCATCATCACCTCACGGCTCTTAAATTCAATCCCTCTGTTAATGAACGCGAGCACACCATAGGCCTTCTTGTCAGCTCTATCCACTTGAGTGGCAACTTTCAAAGATGTATGAACATAGACCCCAAGATCTCTCTGCTCCTCCACATTGCCAAGAACTCTACCGTTAACCCTGTATTCCGCATTCATATTTGTCCTTCCAAAATGGACAACCTCACACTTTTCAGGGTTAAACTCCATCTGCCACTTCTCAGCCCAGCTCTGCATCCTATCTATGTCTCTTTGCAGCCGACAACAGCCCTCCTCATTATCCACAACTCCACCAATCTTCGTATCGTCTGCAGATTTACTGACCCACCCTTCAACTCCCTCATCCAAGTCATTAATGAAAATCACAAAATCACCACCATCCCAGGAATCAGTCTGGTGAACCTTTGTTGCAATCCTTCCATAGCATTTGGAATCTTCCTTAAATAAAGACACCAAAACGGTACTCAATATTCCAGGTGTGGTCTCACCAAGGCTCTATACAATTGCAGCAAAATCAATTTACTCCTTGATGCACGATCAATGGCAACTAAAGCGAGGTTGTAGTCCAACTGAAGGCTTTAATAAGCTAAATGTTTCCCCCAGCAGCTCAGGTACAGAAAGAAGGCTGCTGGGGCGGCACGGGCTCTTATACCCTGCCTTGCAGGGTGGAGCTACCTTACAGCTTGACCAATAGGAAACATACAATATCTACCAATGGTGTTCCAGCATTACCAGGTACCGTAATACCTCTACACAGACTACCACATTCACCCCCTGTTAAAAAAGAGTCCGGCTGGGGTGGTGGCTTGATAATACAACATGGTAACGCGGTAGAAATTATAGTTATGGAGGTACCGTAATATCTCCGTACAGCGTTTTGTAACTATTTACAGATTCACAATTAACTATATACACTTTAAAATGAAGCAATCAGTCGATCGGGGGCCCTGGTCGTCCTCTGTGATCGTCGAAGCTTCGGTGGTGACGCTGGTGGAGGCTCGGGCGCCTGTGACTCCGGGAGCGTGGCCTCGATCTCTGTGGCAGCTTCAACACCCCGAGACGGCGCTGGTGGGGAAAACGGTTGACCTGGGAAGTGAGCGTCTGCGGGGTGCGTCAGTGGGTAGGGGGGCCTAGACGGGGCCAGCGGAAGGACCAATCCTCCTGTAAGGTGCATCGGTGGGAGGGAGGGTGGGACTGGTGGCTGGGGTGGGCGTGGGGATCCGGCGGGTGCCAGGTCTCGTAGTGAGACCGTATCTTGTCGGCCGTCGGGGTTTGCCACATAGGCGTACTGGGGGTTAGCGTGGAGAAGATGGACCCCCTCGACCAACGGGTCCGACTTGTGCGCCCGCACGTTTTTTCGGAGCAGGATGGGTCCGGGAGCTGCCAGCCAGGGCGGGAGTGAGGTCCCAGAGGAGGACTTCCTGGGGAAGACAAGAAGACGTCCGTGAGGTGTTTGGTTGGTCGTGGTACAAAGCAGTGACCGGATGGAGTGGAGAGCATCCGGGAGGACTTCCTGCCAGCGGGAGCATGGGAGATTCCTGGACCGTAGGGCCAGTAGGACGGTTTTCCAGACCGTTCCGTTCTCCCTCTCTACCTGTCCGTTACCCCGGGGGTTGTAACTGGTCGTCCTGCTCGAGGAGATGCCCTTGCTGAGCAGGAATTGACGCAGCACGTCGCTCATAAAGGAGGACCCCCTATCACTATGTATGTAAGCGGAGAACCCGAACAGTGCAAAGGTGCTATGGAGGGCCTTGATGACGGTGGTTGCGGTCATCTCGGGGCACGGGATGGCGAATGGGAACCGGGAGTACTCAATCACGTTCAGGAAGTACATGTTGCGGTCGGTGGAGAGGAGGGGGCCTTTGAAGTCCATGCTGAGGCGTTCAAAGGGACGGGAAGCCTTTATCAGGTGCGCTTTCTCTGGCCGGTAGAAGTGCGGTTTGCACTCCGCACAGATTTGGCAGTCCCTGGTGGCTGTCCTGACCTCCTCGATGGAGTAGGGCAGGTACGGGTCTTGATAAACTGGAAAAAGCAAGTGACCCCCAAGTGGCAGAGGTCCTCGTGGAGGGCTCGGAGGCGGTCCACTTGTGCGTTGGCACATGTGCCGCAGGACAGGTCATCAGGAGGCTCGTTTAGCTTCCCGGGATGATACAAGATCTCGTAGTTGTAGGTGGAGAGTTCGATCCTCCACCGCAAGATCTTATCGTTGTTTATCTTGCCCTGTTGTGCATTATCGAACATGAAAGCAACCGGCCGTCAGTCAATGAGGAGAGAGAATCGCCTGCCAGCCAGGTAATGCCTCCAATGTCGCACCGCTTCTACTATGGCCTGGGCCTCCTTTTCGACTGAGGAGTGGCGGATTTCGGAAGTATGGATGGTACCTGAGAAGAAGGCCACAGGTCTGCCCGCTTGGTTGAGGGTGGCCGCCAGAGCTACATCAGACGCGTCGCTCTCGATCTGGAAGGGGAGGGACTCGTCGATGGCTTGCATCGTGGTCTTTGCAATGTCTGTTTTAATGCTGCTGAAGGCCGGGCGGGCCTCTATCGACACGGGAAAAGCTGTGGATTGGATCAGAGGACGGACCTTGTCCGCATCGTTGGGGACCCACTGGGAATAGTAAGAGAAAAACCCTAGGCAGCGCTTCAGGGCCTTGGAGCAGTGAGGGAGGGGGAACTCCATAAGGGGGCATATGCGTTCAGGGTTGGGGCCTATAACTCCATTTCGCACTACGTAGCCGAGGATGGCTAGGCGGTCGGTGCTAAACATGCATTTATCCTTGTTATACGTAAGGTTAAGGATCTTTGCGGTCTGGAGGAATTTTCGGAGGTTGGTGTCGTGGTCCTGCTGGTCTTGGCCGCAGATGGTGACATTATCGAGATACGGGAATGTTGCCCGTAAACCGTACCGGTCAACCATTCGGTCCATCTCGCGCTGGAAGACCGAGACCCCGTTGGTGACACCAAAGGGAACCCTTAAGAAGTGATAGAGCCGCCCATCTGCCTCAAAGGCAGTGTATTTGCGGTCACTAGTGCGGATGGGGAGCTGGTGGTAGGCGGACTTAAGATCCACCGTGGAGAAGACCTTGTAATGCGCGATCCTGTTCACCAAGTCGGATATGCGGGGGAGAGGGTACGCGTCCAGCTGCGTAAACCTGTTGGTTGTCTGACTGTAGTCGATGACCATCCTATGCTTCTCCCCGGTCTTTACCACCACTACTTGAGCTCTCCAGGGACTGTTGCTAGCTTCAAAGACTCCTTCCCTCAGTAGCCTTTGGACCTCTGACCGAATAAAGATCCGGTCCTGGGCATTGTACCGTCTGCCCCTGGTGGCGACGTGTTGGCAATCCTGGGTGAGGTTCGCAAACAGGGAAGGCGGATCGACCTTGAGGGTCGCGAGGCCGCAGACAGTGAGGGGGGGTTGTAGCCACCTAAAATGGCTGATTCCCTATTAATTTGGCCAAAACCCGATATAAAATGGCTAACCGAAAAGGCTGATGGGAAAAGCAGCCAACAGGACACAAACGGACAGCTGCAGACAGAATAGCGTATTCGGCTCTGGGGAAGTCGGCCCAGATCGATACCTGCGACCATTAGCAGCACATCAACACAGACATCTGCAGTTTAATCGGCTATCCCCGGGAACAATTGCAACATATTAGCAATTGAATGCTGGGCCAGACCTCTCGGTGCCTGCAGTGGCCGAAACAAAGACAGGTGAATGACCACCCCCCGATCGAGGAATCGCCCCATTATTGGAGCATATCAAACCCAGTGATTGGGAACAAGTCCAATCACTTGGGACTCAGGGTCAAGGGCCGCCCCGAGAGGCGGGAAGACCCTGGGCCCTATAAATTGAGGGGCCAAGTTCAGATCTCTCTCTCTCTCTCCCTTTTTCTCCTGCTCGCAACCTTCGCAAGAACATCGACCAGAAACAGTAAGTCTGACTCCAGCGATCACTACCCGATAGAGATTCCTAGCCATCGACCCGTATCAGCCTTCCAATTCGATAAACCATTCGTTTCCCTGACCTGGTGGGCCATCCCCAAAAGTTAAGTATTGGCCAGTAGTGGTAGGTAGTGATATAGAAAGTAGGATTATTGTGTAAGTATCTATTGCTGTACATAATAAATGACCGTTGATTTCAATCTTACTAAGCGGTGTGCTGTCTTATTAATCATAACTAGAGCTTGAACCACGTGGCGGTATCCGAAAGATACCTGGTGACTCGTGAGCAAAGGTGACATTATCAGAGCTAATAAACTAAGGCTAAAAAGAACAACAGGGTATAGGGCCGCCGAATTTGAAAGTTAGACTTTGGAGATTACACTGAAAGTCTAAACCTAGGAGTGTGGCCGCGCAGAGGTGGGGAGGACGTAGAGCCGGTAATTTTTAAACTCCCTTCCCTGGACCGTGAGGTTTGCTGCACAAAACCCCTTTATCTCTACTGAGTGGGAACCAGAGGCCAGGGAGATTTTTTGATTAACAGGGTGGACGAGGAGAGAACAGCGCCTTACTGTGTCGGGATGTATGAAGCTCTCCGAGCTCCCAGAGTCGATTAAGGAGGACGTCTCGTGCCCGTTGATTAGTACTGTTGTTGTAGCAGTTGAGAGTGTTCAAGGCCGGGACTGGTCCAGGGTGACCGAGGCTAATCGCAGCAGTTGAGTGTTCTCTTCGGGCGGTGTGCGGTCAGCCGAGACGGGGTCCTGGGAGTCCATCCAATATGGCGGCTCCCATTGGTCGCACATGGCTGGGGGTGCACAAAATGGCGGCACCCATCCATCGAATGTGGCATCCGCGGGACAAGATGGCGGCGCCCGGGGGCCGCACGTGGCCCTGGAGGAAGAAGATGCCGGCGCCCGCTGCCGCACGGGGACCGTGGAGAGGTTTGAGGTGGCGGTCCGCATTCGCCACCGGAGACTGCGGCGACCGCACGGGCCTGGCATACCACCACAAAGTGGCCCTTTTTACCGCATCCCTTGCAGGTGGATGCGCGAGCCAGGCAGCACTGCCAGGGGTGCTTGGCCTGCCTGCAAAAGTAGCAGCGGGGCCCCCCGGGGTTGCCAGGCCACCTTGCAGCACAAGCTTGTGGGGGGGATGGGGGACGTCTCGGGGTCGGCTGCGGGGGGGTTCCACGCTGCGCAGGGGGCTGCCGCGCGGTCGGGCACGTAAGCGCGGGCGTTTTGGGAGGCCACATCCAGGGAGCCTGCAAGGGCCCGTGCCTCCTTGAGGCCTAGGATGTCTTTTTCCAGCAATCGCTGGCGGATTTAGGAGGACAGCATACCTGCCACGAAAGCATCCCGGAGCAAGAGTTCGGTGTGGTCGCTCACCGAAACTTGCGGCCAGCTGCAGTTTCTCCCCAACACCAGGAGCGCATGGTAGAATTCTTCCAGTGATTCCCCAGGGATTTGTCGCCTCGTTGCTAGCAGATGTCGGACATGGACCTGGTTTACCAGGCGAATACAATGTCCGTTTAGCAGCTCCATTGCCGCATCAAAGTCGTCCGCGTCCTCGATGAGGGTGTAAATTTCCGGGCTCACCCTCGAGTGCAGGACTTGCAATTTCTGTTCTCCCGTGCGTGTGTTTTCGGCCGTTCCAAGATATCCTTTAAAACACGCCAGCCAGTGCGTGAAGGTTGCCGCTGAGTTCACCGCGTGGGGGCTGAGTTGCAGACACTCCGGCTTGATTCGGAACTCCATCCTTTTAAATCTAGCTTATTAAATTGATGCACAATCAATGACCACTAAAGCGATGTTGTAGTCCAACTGAAGGCTTTAATAAGCTAGATGTTTCCCCCAGCAGCTCAGGTACAGAAAGAAGGCTGCTGGGGCGGCACGGGCTCTTATACCCTGCCTTGCAGGGCGGAGCTACCATACAGCTTGACCAATAGGAAACATACAATATCTACCAATGGTGTTCCAGCATTACCAGGTACCGTATACCTCTACACAGACTACCACACTCCTGTACCCCAATCCTCTTGCAATGGAGGTCAATATACCATCTGCCTTCCTAATTACTTGCTGCACTTGCATTTTAGCTTTCAGTGATTCATGAACAAGGACACCCAGTTCCCTCTGGACAGTTCCCAATCTCACGCTTCTGTTTCTCCTCAGTAGCTTCACTTATTTGAACATTATTTTTCATCGGCCATGTTCTTGCCCACTCACTTAGCCTGTCTAAATCCCCTTGAAGCCTCTTTGCATCCTCCTCACAACTTATCTTCCCACCTAGCTAGTTTTGTGTCATTAGCAAACTTGGAAATATTACATTTGGCCCCTGCTTCCAAAACATTGAGATAGATTGTGAATTGCACTGATCCTCACGGTACCCCACTAGTCACAGGCTTCCAACCTGAGAATGACATCTTCATTCTTACTCGCTGTAGTTGGAATTGGTTACTCTGTCCGTTAACCAGTTCTTAATTCATGCCAATATATTACCCCCAATCCCATGTACTCTAATTTTGTTTTTAACCTCCTGTGTGGGATCTTATCAAAAGCCTTCCGATAATCCAAATACACCACATCCACTAGTTCTCCCTTTTCCATTCCGCTAGTTATGTTCTCAAAAAACAGGTTTGACAAACATAAAGCCATGTTGACGTTGCCCAATCCTACAATTATTTTCTAAGCGTCCATTTATCACATCATTTGTTATCGATTCTAATACTTTTCCTACTGCTGACATCAGGCTAACAGATCCATAGTTTCCCGTTTTCTCTCTCCTTCCTTTTTAAATAGTGGCGTTACATTTTCTAGCTTCCACTGCTGCACACCTCAATAATAATAATAATCATTATTATCACAAGTAGGCTTACATTAACATTGCAATGAAGTTACTGTGAAAAGCCCCTAGTCGCCCCATTCCGGCGCCTGTTTGGGTACACAGAGGGAGAATTCAGAATGTCCAATTCACCTAACATCACGTCTTTGGAGACTTGTGGGAGGAAAACGGAGCACCCGGAGGAAACCCACGCAGACACGGGGAGAATGTGCAGACTCCACACAGACAGTGGCCCAACCGGGACCCTGGAGCTGTGAAGCAATGGTGCTAACCACTGTGCTACCGTATTTGTGCCTTTGCTCGCAAATTATATTTTCAGGTTTTCATCACAAGACCTGCCATTCATCTCATGATTTAAGTTTTGCTGTGTGCAGGCCTCACCTCTCCTACACCATTGGGTGTAGATCAAAAAACGTTTCCTGACAAAACCCTCCAAGGAAGCCATGTCAGAAGCAATGCAAGTAACTGGATTTCTTACATAAAACGTCAAAACAAAGTAAAGAATAAGCTCTTCACCTTTTCCTGAGGTAACTTTACATACATGATGCGACCATCAATTCACTGAGCGACACGTTGAGAAGTAAACCGTGGTTTTAATCAGCTTACAATGAGCCTGCCTGTGACCGGTACAACAATGAATGCGGCCCCGCAGGTCAGCTGCCTTTATACTTCCTGTCAGGGGTGGAGCCATGGGCGAGCCTGTACATGCCCCGACATATACCCCTGTGGGTGAAGCTGTACAATGGCCCATAGGTGGAGTCCACAGGGTTAAACACATAACGTAACACGATACAGCAGTAACATGATATCACAGTGCACTGGTGAATTAACAGTTGTTCCATTCACCACATTCACCCCCTGTTTTAAAAATGAAGTCCGGCGAGGGTGACGGGTTTACAGATTCAGTCGGTCTGGTGCCCGGATCGTACGTTGCGACTGTTGAAGCACTGGTGTTGCAGCCGTTTTGGGTGGCTGTGGAGCTGGGCCCGGAGCAGGCACAGGCGTGGACTCCTGGAGCGGCTCTTCCGGAGCTTCATTCCTGTGGACCAGTGCGGCGGGTCGGAGGGAGCGCGAGAACCATATCTGGATAGGGGCGCTGAACATAGGAGGTTGGATAGGGGTAGGGGCGCTGAACATGGGAGGTTGGACGAGACCTAGTGTGGGGGATGCAGTAGTGGTCATGGTGTCGGAGCCTGCGGGCGCCAGGTCCCAGAGGGAGACAGTATCCTGAAGGCCATCGGGGTTACTGATATATGCATAGCGTGGGTTGGAGTGCAGGAGCTGGACCCTCTCTACCAGGGGGTCAGTCTTATGGCTCCGAACATGTTTTCGGAGGAGGACTGGACCCGGTGTCATCAGCCAGGGTGGAAGCGACGCCCCTGAGGTAGCTCCCCTAGGGAAAACAAACATGAGGGGTCTGGTTTGTGGCCGTGCAAAGGAGAGACCTAATAGAGTGGAGCGCATCGGGGAGGACCTCCTGCCAGTGAGAAACAGGGAGATTCCTGGACCGTAGGGTCAGTAGGACACTCTTCCAGACCGTCGCATTCTCCCTCTCCACCTGCCCGTTTCCCCTGGGGTTATAGCTGGTAGTCCTGCTCGAGGCGATGCCCTTACTGAGCAGGTTCTGACGCAGTTCGTCGCTCATGAACGACGAGCCCCTGTCGCTGTGGACATAGCTGGGGAAACCGAACAGGGTGAAGACACTATGCAGGGCTTTGATGACTGTGGGAGTGGTCATATCAGGGAATGGCGAACAGAAAACGGGAGAACTTGTCTATGATGTTCAGGAAGTACGTGTTGCGATTATTGGAGGGGAGGGGCCCTTTGAAATCGATACTAAGGCGTTCAAAGGGCCAGGACGCGTTTACCAGGTGGGCCTTATCTGGTCGATAGAAGTGCGGTTTACACTCCACACAGATTTGGCAGTCTCTGGTTACAGCTTTGACCTCCTCGATGGAGTAGGGCAGGTTGCAGGCCTTGATGTAGTGGGCGAGCCGGGTGACCCCCGGGTGGCAGAGGTCATCGTGGATAGCACGTAATCAGTCATCTAGCACACTGGCGCACATGTCGCGGGACAGGGCATCTGGGGGCTCATTGAGCTTCCCAGGACGATATGCTATATCGTAGTTATAGGTGGAGAGTTCGATCCTCCACCTCAAGATCTTGTCATTCTTGATCTTGCCCTGCTGCGTATTGTCAAACATAAAGGCAACCGATCGTTGGTCGGTGATGAGGGTAAACCTCCTACCAGCAAGGTAGTGCCTCCAGTGCCGTACGGCTTCCACAATGGCTTGGGCGTCTTTTTCGATCGAGGAGTGTCGAATTTCAGAGGTGGTGAGGGTGCGGGAAAAGAACGCTACCGGTCTGCCTGCTTGGTTGAGAGTGGCAGCGAGAGCGACCTCTGAGGCATCGCTCTCCACCTGGAAGGGGGCGGACCCGTCCACCGCGCGCATTGCAGCTTTGGCGATGTCTGCATTGATGCAGTTGAAGGCCTGGCGAGCCTCGGCTGCCAGTCGAAAAATGGTGGCCTTAAATAGTGGGCGGGCTTTGTCTGCATACTGGGGGACCCACTGGGCGTAATAGGAGAAAAATCCAAGGCACCTCTTCAGGCCCTTGGGGCAGTGAGGGAGAGGGAATTGGAGGCGGGGCGCATACGGTCAGGGTCGGGCCCTAGGACCCCGTTTTCCACGACGTAGCCGAGGATGGTTAGCCCGGTTGTGCGGAAAACGCATTTCTCCTTGTTGTAGGCGAGGTTGATTTCTTGGGTGGTTTGGAGAAATCGGTGGAGGTTGGCGTCGTGATCCTGCTGATCATGGCCGCAGATGGTTACATTGGCCAAGTATGACAATAACGTGGCCCGCAGCCCGTACTGGTCCACCATTCGGTCCATTGCTCGTTGGAACACCGAAACCCCGTTTGTGACGCCAAAGGGGACCCGGAGGAAATGGAAAAGGCGGCCATCTGCCTCAAAGGCTGTGTAGTGGTGGTCCTCCGGGCGGATTGGGAGCTGGTGATAGGCAGACTTCAGGGGCGAAATTCTCCCCCAACGGCGCGATGTCCGCCGACAGGCGCCAAAAGCGGCACCAATCAGACGGGCATCGCGCCGGCCCAAAGGTGCAGAATGCTCCGCATCTTTGGGGGCCGAGCCCCAACATTGAGGGGCTAGGCCGACGCCGGAGGGATTTCCGCCCCGCCAGCTGGCGGAAATGGCGTTTGTTGCCCCGCCAGCTGGCGCGGAAATGCGGCGCATGCGCGGGAGCGTCAGCGGCCGCTGACAGTTTCCCGGCGCATGCGCGGGAGCATCAGCGGGCGCCGACAGTTTCCGGCGCATGCGCAGTGGGGAGAGTCACTTCCTCCTCCGCCATGGTGGAGGCCGTGGCGGAGGCGGAAGGGAAAGAGTGCCCCCACGGCACAGGCCCGCCCGCGGATCGGTGGGCCCCGATCGCGGGCAGGCCACCGTGGGGGCACACCCCGGGGTCAGATCGCCCCGCGCCCCCCCCCCAGGACCCCGGAGCCCGCCCACGCCGCCTGGTCCCGCCGGTAAATACCAGGTTTAATTTACGCCGGCGGGACAGGCAATTTCTGGGCGGGACTTCAGCCCATCTGGGACGGAGAATTGAGCGGGGGGTCCCGCCAACCGGCACGGCCCAATTCCCGCCCCCGCCCAATCTCCGGTACCGGAGACTTCGGCGGGGGCGGGATTCACGGCGGCCAGCGGCCATTCTCCGACCCGGCGGGGGGTCGGAGAATGACGCCCCAGATCTACCGTAGAGAACACGCGGTAGTGCGCAATCTGATTTACCATGTCTGCAATCCGGGGAAGGGGTCCGCATCAAGTTGCGTAAAGCGGTTAATGGTCTGGCTGTAATCAACCACCATCCGGAACTTTTCCCCGGTCTTGACGACCACCACCTGAGCTCTCCAGGGGCTATTGCTGGCCTCTATGACCCCTTCCCGCAAGAGACGCTGGACCTCGGACCTAATGAACGTCCTGTCCTGTATACTATACCGCCTGCTTCTGGTGGCTATTGGCTTACAATCGGCGGTGAGGTTCGCCAAGAGGGGGGGGGGTCAATTTTTAGGGTCGCGAGGCTGCATATGGTGAGCGGGGGCAGGGGCCCCCCGAATTTAAGAGTTAGGCTCCTGAAGTTGCACTGAAAATCGAGTCCTAAGAGAAGAGGAGCACAGAGGTCTGGGAGCACATATAGTTTAAAATTAGCGTACTCAGCGCCCTGGATCGCTAGGGTTGCAGTAGTGCACCCTTGGATTTGCACCGAGTGCGACCCAGAGGCGAGGGAGATAGTTTGTCGCGTCGGGAATATTGGGAGCGAACAATGCCTTACCATGTCCGGGTGAATGAAGCTCTCTGTGCTCCCAGAGTCGAAAAGGCAAGGTGCCTCGTACCCGTTTACCCGGACGGCCATCATGGAGCTCCGGAGGTGCTTTGGTCGCGACTGGTCCAGGGTGACCACGCTGAGCTGGGGGTAGCCGGCGGTGTGATCGGAGGTGCTGGGGCAGCCCCACGATGGCTGCTGTCCATGGCGTTCGTACATCTCGGGCGTGTAGCAGATGGCGCCAAGATGGCGGCCCCCGTTGGTCAAGCGTGGCGGGCGATGAGGACAATAGCATCCAAGATGGCGGCCCCCATGGATCGCACATGGCCGGCCGCGTGGGGGAGGATGGCCAAGATGGCAGCCCCCATGAGTCGCCCATGTTGTGCGGAGGCGGAGTCGGCAGACACGCTGCCACTTTGCGGGGTCTGCGGGCCTGTGGGTCTGTGGATCAGGTCTGTGAGTTCGAGTTTTTAGCCCTGGCCAGGCAGACCTTGGCAAAGTGTCCTTTTCGCCCGCAGTTACTACTGTTCGCGTTGCGGGCCGGGCAGTGCTGTCGGGGGTTTTGGGACTGGCCGCAAAAATAGCAGGGCAGCCCCCCATGATGGGTGGGCGGCCGCGCGGCACAAACCTTGGGTAGTCTCTGGTCGGGGGCCCACGGGGGGGTTGTGTGGTCGGCGGGGAACGCAGTAAGACTCTGAAACGCGACCTCCAGAGAGGTAGCTAGTGTTACCGTGTCCTCCAGGTCCTGGACCCCTTTTTTGAGCAGACGCTGTCTTACATAGTTCGATCGGACCCCTGCCACGTAAACGTCTCGGATAGCGAGCTCCATATACTGAGGGGCCGTAACGGCCTGGTAGTTACAGTTGCGCGCAAGGGCTTTGAGGTCGCATAGGTAGTCATCTAGCGACTCCCCGGGGCGCTGTCGGCGAGTTGTGAAGATGTGTCGCGCGTAGCCCTCGTTCATGGGCCGTACATATATGCGTTCGAGTAGTGCGAGGGCCTCTGTATAGGATGCGGCGCCGTCGAGCTGGACAGAAATACGATATCTCACCCGTGGCTGGAGAAGACTCAGTTTCTGTTCGTCCGTGATGGATGGCGTAGATGACGCGGCGAGATAGGCCTTGAAGCATCGAAGCCAATGCGAAAAAATTTCTCTCGCCTCCGCGGCCTGTGGGTCGAGTTCCAGTCTCTCAGGTTTGAGGGCTGATTCCATAGTAGTATTTCAAGCTGATTAAATTGATGCGACCATCAATTCACTGAGAGACACGTTGAGAAGTAAACCGTGGTTTTAATCAGCTTGCAACTGAGCCTGCCTGTGATCGGTACAACAATGAATGCGGGCCCGCAGGTCAGCTGCCTTTATACTTCCTGTAAGGGTAAGAGCCATGGGCGAGCCCGTACATGCCCCGACATATCCCCCTGTGGGTGAAGCCGTACAATGGCCCATAGGTGGAGCCCACAGGGTTAAACACATAACGTAACACGATGCAGCAGTAACATGATATCTCAGTGCACTGGTGAATTAACAGTAGTTCCATTCACCACAATACAGAGAAAGATTTATTTATTTGTGTTGTTGTTTATTTATTCTTGGGATGTAAGCATCACTGGTAAGGCCAACGTTTATTCCCCTTTTCCAATGCCGGCCTAGCTGATGGTGTGGGTCTTTTTCTTGAACGACTGCAGTCTGTGTGGTGAAGGCATACGCAAAATGCTGTTCGGTATGGAGTTCAAGAATTTTGGCAACTCTGAAAATGAGTACCCCCCCCCCCCCCGCCGCTCCCCATCCCCCTGCCCCCCCAGTCCCCTGCCACCCCTTTCTGCACCTTTGACCCCCTCCCCTTGCTAGAGTGTGACCTCTACCTCCTTGTTATCGACTCCGCTGGAGGTCCACTATTGGTAATTCTTGAAAGAGCTCACACTCCGAGCCTTCTGGTTGATAAAACAAGTTTGTCAGGTTGAAAAGATAGAGACGTGTACGTCAAGGCCTTTGATATGAGCTGCAGCACAGAGCTGCTGGCAGAACAATCTGCCTTTTCAAGGTTGAAAACAAAACAGCTAACAAAAGTCTGCCAAATTCTCGCTTATAGTAATCAAATAAACTAGAAGGGGGTGACATGTGGAAGTGTTTACAAGGCAAGCTATATCATGATAAAACTCCAAAAATTAGAAAAGGGGGATTATGAATTTTCTTGAGATTCGGAAGGTCTCAGCCTGCCAACAGCAAGGTGAAAGCCAAAGGAGCTAACAGCAGGCAATATCACTTTTTATCGTGAACAGGCTTGTTGTGAACACTTTAAATGATCTGCTAATTGAATCCCTTGTGCTCTGCATAAAGTCATGTGCATACACACAAGGTATGGTCCAAACATAAAGGCATACTTTAAACAGAAGCCCTTCACCATTAAGCAATGAACGAAACAGACAAGTTTGCTTCTCTGGCCCGTTGCGGAAATTCCTTCCCATTGGCTTACTTCAATTCTGCATTTTCTGCACCTACATGCTCCGGAGTAGAAATAAACCCGTGGTTGGTTGGTCTTGAATGTGAAAAATTTGCCATTACTGCTGCAATGAGTGCTGCGTACAAACTAATTGCCCAATCTGCTGTTTCCGCAGTGTATTCAGTGGGGCTCCTTTGTAGGACTAATTCTGGGGGGAACTAAAGTAATATCGATATGCCAAATCTTGTTAAAGTGGGAATTGTTATCGGTTTTTTTTGCAGTTCTTGTAAAATGTTTTAAAATATCAAATGAGGGAATCCAGATGTTGCTTCCGCTTTTGCGATAATTTTTGCAGTCGCAGGGATTCTGCAGAAATTGAATTAAATGAGGAAAGTGGAACCTTTATGTAGACCTGCGATGCCTCACAATAGATTTACTCAGTTTTACCTCAGTAGTGCCCAACTATCTCATGGAGCTATTTAACAGCCACATGAGTAGAGAGCTACAATAATATTGCTTGCGCTCCTGCCTGTAAAATGCAAAGAAACAGGTTTCAACACATACGTACTCAAATCAAGCACTGAATTACTAATATTCAGCCACAGACTTTAATCATTGAAAAGAGCTAATAGGATAGTGTAAATTCTTCATAAGAAATTGATAGGAAATACAACAAACCACCTGACAGTACATTTTCTAGAGTTTCACCAAATTTCTGATTAATTCCAGTTGGCAGCTTTGTTTTGCAGTTCCAACAGGAAAGAAGCAACATAACTGGGACAGTAACTCTACATTGTCTGGAGACAACATTGTAATATTTCTCTTTCTCTTCCATTCCAACAGACATTTTTGGTCTTGCATTGTTTGGAGGATCAGAGTCGGACAATGTAGGTGACACTGCCAAAGATCCTCGGCTAGGATGAGGATAAATCAGCCAGAATTTCTATTCCTGTCTTGCGATCTGCATTGCCAGGTCTGTCTGTGCCCACGGGTGTTTGGTGAGAACAAATTAAATCAATTGCGATGTGCTCCATAATTGAAAGGGTGGCCCAAATGTTCTGCCTCTCATCTGCTGATTGTTGAGTGTGGTGGTATGCATTAGGGGTATTACGGTACCCTGTGATGCCGAGAGGCTATTGGTGGATAGACGCTGGGTCCCGATTGGATCAGCCGCCTACTGGCTCCACCCAGTAAGGCAGAGTATAAGAGCCCGGGTTCTCCCAGCAGCCGCATTCTGTAACTGTGCTGCTGGGAAACAGGTCTGCGTAATAAAGCCATCGATTGACTCCATCTCTTCTCGTCTCGTGAGTGATTGATCGTGCTACAATTTATTACGCAGACTTAAAGGACATGGAGCTCCGAATCACTCCGGAGTGTCTGCGAATCAGCCCCCACATGGCAAACTCAGCGGCCACTTTTAAACACTGGCTAGCGTATTTCGAAGGATACCTCCGAATGGCCACCTGCGTGACTACAGAAGACCAGAAAATGCAAGTCCTGCATTCCAGGGTGAGCCTGGAAATCTACACTCTCATGGAGGACGCGGAGGATTTCCCGAGGGCGATCGCGATGCTGATTGGAATCTACGTTCGGCCCGTCAACCAGCTCTACGCATGCCACCAGCTCACGACGAGACGGCAGATCCCCGGGGAATCGCTGAACGAATTCTACAGTGCGCTGTTGATACTGGGGAGAAACTGCAACTGCCCATTGGTTTCGGCTAATGAACATATGGAACTACTAGTTCGGGATGCCTTCGTAGCAGGTATGCTCCCGTCCCAAATTCGCCAGCGATTGCTGGAGAGAGACGCACTAGGCCTCAAGGAGGCACGGGCCCTCGCTGCCTCGCTCGATGTGGCGTCACAGAATGCCCGTGCCTACGCCCCCGACCATGCGGCTGCCCTTTGGGCACCGTGGACCCCCGCCACAACCGACCACCCGGCACCCCCCACACCCCCTCAGGCCTGTGCTGCCAGAGCGCCAGCCAACCCGGGGGGGCCCCGCTGCTACTTTTGCGAGCAAACGAAACACCCCCGGCTGCGCTGCCCGGCTCGCTCAGCACTCTGCAAAGGATGCGGCAAAAAGGGCACTTTGTAGCGGTGTGCCAGGCCCGGGGGGTCGCCGCAATCTACCGGGGAGAACCAGGACCCCAAACTCAACCCCCATCCAACGATCCATGTGCGGCCAACGGGCGCCGCCATTTTCGGTCCCGGACTCCATACGCCCCCGACCGCGCGGCTGCCCCTTGGCCACCGTGGACCTCTGCCACGACCAAACCCCGGCACCCCCCCCAACGATCCATGTGCGGCCAATGGGCGCCGCCATCTCGGGTCCCGGACTCCATGCGGGAAGGATGGGTGCCGCCATTTTGGGTCCTGGACTCCATACACCCCCGACCGGGCAGCTGCACCCGGCACCCCCCCCCAACGATCCATGTGCGGCCAACGGGCGCCGCCATTTTGGGTCCCGGACTCCATGCGGGAGGGAGGGGCGCCGCCATCTTGGATCCCGGACTCCATGCGGGAGGGAGGGACGCCGCCATCTTGTCCACCCCCGACCGTGTGCGACCCGTGGACGCAGCCATCTTGGCTGACGGCCAAAGACCCCGGAATGGACGACTTCACGGGGCCTGAAGAAAACGCCCGATGCAGCAACAGCCACTGGCTTTGGTGACCCTGGACCAGTCGCGGCCCCGAACGCTCCAAACGGCAACAACGACGGTACTCGTCAACGGGTACGAGACGCCCTGCCTGATCGACTCTGGGAGCACGGAGAGTTTTATACACCCCGATACGGTAAGACGCTGTTCTCTTCCGATCCACCCGAGTAATCAAAACATTTTCCTGGCAGCAGGATCCCATTCCGTAGAGATCAAAGGGTTCTGCATCGCGAACCTCACTGTGCAGGGGAGGGAGTTCAAGAACTACCGGCTTTATGTCCTCCCCCACCTCTGCGCTGCCACGCTCCTGGGGTTGGATTTTCAGTGCAACCTCCAGAGTTTAACATTCCAATTCGGCGGCCCTATACCCCCACTCACTATCTGCAGCCTTGCGACCCTCAAGGTCGACCCGCCTTCCCTGTTTGCGAACCTCACCCCGGATTGCAAACCCGTCGCCACTAGGAGCAGACGGTACAGCGCCCAGGACCGAACCCTTATCAGGTTGGAAGTCCAGCGGCGGCTGCGGGAAGGCATAATCCAGGCCAGCAATAGTCCCTGGAGAGCTCAGGTGGTAGTAGTAAAGACAGGGGAGAAGCAGAGCATGGTCATAGACTATAGTCAAACCATCAATAGGTACACACAGCTGGATGCGTACCCTCTCCCCTGTATATCCGACATGGTCAATCGGATTGCACAGTACAAGGTCTTTTCCACGGTGGACCTTAAGTCCTCATATCATCAGCTCCCCATCCGCCCGAGCGACCGCAAATACACTGCCTTTGAAGCAGATGGGCGGCTCTATCATTTCTTAAGGGTTCCATTCGGCATCACTAACGCAGTCTCGGTCTTCCAACGGGAGATGGACCGAATGGTTGACCGGTACGGTTTGCGGGCTACGTTCCCGTACCTCGATAACGTCAACATCTGCGGCCACAATCAGCAGGACCACGACGCCAACCTCCGAAAATTACTCCAGACCGCAAACGCCCTGAATCTCACGTACAACAAGGAAAAATGTGTGTTTAGCACCGACCGTCTAGCCATCCTTGGCTGCGTAGTGCGAAATGGAGTTATAGGCCCTGACCCTGAACGCATGCGCCCCCTTATGGAGTTCCCCCTCCCTCACTGTTCCAAGGCCCTGAAACGCTGTCTGGGTTTTTCTCTTATTACGCCCAGTGGGTCCCCCACTACGCGGACAAGGCCCGTCCGCTAATCCAGCCCACGGTCTTTCCCCTGTCGACAGAGGCCCGCCAGGCCTTCAGCCGCATCAAAGCGGATATCACAAAGGCCACGATGCACGCGATCAACGAATCCCTCCCCTTCCAAGTCAAGAGCGACGCGTCCGACGTAGCTCTGGCGGCCACCCTCAACCAAGCGGGCAGACCCGTGGCCTTTTTTTCACGCACCCTCCACGCTTCAGAAATCACCACTCCTCAGTGGAAAAGGAGGCCCAGGCCATAGTGGAAGCTGTACAACATGGGAGGCATTACCTGGCCGGTAGGAGATTCACTCTCCTCACTGACCAACGGTCGGTGGCCTTCATGTTCGATAATGCACAGCGGGGCAAGATCAAGAACGACATGATCTTGCGGTGGAGGATCGAACTCTCCACCTACAACTATGAGATCTTGTATCGTCCCGGAAAGCTGAACGAGCCTTCCGATGCCCTATCCCGCGGCACATGTGCCAACGCACAAGTGAACTGTCTCCGAACCATCCACGAGGACCTCTGCCACCCGGGGGTCACTCAGTTCTATCACTTCGTAAAGACCCGCAACCTGCCCTACTCCATCGAGGAAGTCAGGACAGCCACCAGGAACTGCCAAATCTGCGCAGAGTGCAAGCCACACTTCTACAGGCCAGATAAAGTGCACCTGATAAAGGCTTCCCGTCCCTTTGAGTGCCTCAGTCTGGACTTCAAAGGCCCCCTCCCCTCCACCGATCGCAGCACATACTTCCTGAACGTGATTGACGAGTACTCCCGGTTCCATTTCGCCATCCCCTGCCCCGACATGACCGCGGCCACGGTCATTAAAGCCCTCTGCACCACCTTTACACTGATCGGTTGCCCCGCCTACATACATAGCGATAGGGGGTCCTCCTTCATGAGCGACGAACTGCGTCAATTCCTGCTCAGCAAAGGCATTGCCTCGAGCAGGACAACCAGTTACAACCCCCGGGGGAATGGTCAGATAGAGAGGGAGAACGGAACGGTCTGGAAGACCGTCCTGCTGGCCCTACGGTCCAGAGGTCTCCCAGTTTCCCGCTGGCAGGAAGTCCTCCTGGACGCCCTCCACTCCATCCGTTCGCTGCTTTGTACAACAACGAATCAAACACCTCACGAATGCCTCCTGGTCTTCCCTAGGAAGTCCTCCTCCAAAACGTCACCTCCGACCTGGCTGGCAGCCCTGGTACCCATCCTCCTCCGAAAATATGTGGGGACGCACAAATCGGACCCGTTGGTCGAGAGGGTTCGTCTCCTCCACGTAAACCCTCAATACGCCTATGTGGCGTACCCCTACGGCCGACAGGACACGGTCTCCCTGCGGGACCCAGCGCCCGCCGGAGCTCCACACACCCCCTCCCTTCCACCGGCGCACCCCACAGCCGCCCCCTCTGGAGCTCCACACCCCCCCCCAACACCAATCACCCCCCCTCCCACCGGCGCACCCCACAGCCGCCCCCTTCCCGGGTGGATCGGTCCTCCCCCCAGACGCGACTAGGGGTAGTGGAGCAGGAAGAGGCGTTGCTACGCTCCCAGAGACGACGGTGCCCAAGCCAGTGCCTGCATCACCACCGGGGCTGAGATGATCAGCGAGGACGACCAGGGCACCCATTCGACTCATCAAATCCGTATAACAAAGCAGGAAATGCCTCTGTAAATTATTCAGTTGCCCAGTAAAAGTGGCATTGTAAATAGTACTGGTAGTTTGATATTGGAGCATAGCCGCCGTGTTAGCGGCATCCTAGGTACTGACTCTGTAAACCCCTACCACCATACGGCCCACTACTCCCGCCGGGTTCTTTTTTAACAAGGGGTGAATGTGGTGGTATGTATTAGGGGTATTACAGTACCCTGTGATGCCGAGAGGCTATTGGTGGATAGACGCTGGGTCCCAATTGGATCAGCTGCCTACTGGCTCCACCCAGTAAGGTGGAGTATAAGAGCCCGGATTCTCCCAGCAGCCGCATTCTGTAACTGTGCTGCTGGGGAACAAGCCTGCGTAATAAAGCCATTGATTGACTCCATCCCTTCTCGTCTCGTGAGTGATTGATCGTGCTACATTGAGTGAATCGCTCGTCAAGCCTGTTCCAGTATTCAAGGAAATCATGGCTGATCTTTGGCTTAACTCCATGGATCAACCATTGCATCCTATCCCTTCATAGCTTTGTTCCGACCTGGTGAGAAAGAATGAACTGGCTCCTCTCTATTCAGTCGCCTCAGTTGGCCAGAATAATGGTTTAAGTTTTTTTTTCATGAGGAATATGTCTTGCCCAAATCCATTAAGTATGTAAGCTGTGAGCAATAAGGAGCCAATCAAACAAGGTTTTCTGGCATTAGAGAAAGAGAAACTTTATTAACCACTAAACCCAAGAAAAAAATAATACAAATGCCACACACACATACATACATGAATGCACGCACTCACGCACAAGCATGCACAAGCACGTACACACTTGCATATACTATGGTCACAGTCAGAGGGGCACACATACACATGAATGCACATGCATGCACACACATACATGTGCACATGCATGCACAAACATGCACACACAGAGATGTATGCACACATACATGCACACACATGGATGCATGCACACACCACATGCACACACATACATGTGTGTGTGCGTGCATACATATACATGCACACACACAGCCAAGTGCATGCACATGCATATGCATGCATGCACACGGACACAAGCAGATACACATGCATGCACAAACATGTCCATGCTCACACACATGCACATGCATGCACACATATGCAATCACACACACACACATCGACCATTACTATTGATAATTCCAGACCACAAAACGCATGTATAAGTACATGCTACAACAGCAACTTTGACTTCCAGAGTGACCTGTAACACCCCTTTATGGTGTCACTTACATCTTCAGTTATGCTTGACTATTTGATTTGAAAAGTAGAGCTCTTGCTCCATACGGGTATAAACTGGTTCTAATAGGACAGCAAACAAAAAGACAGACAATTAAGAGGCCACGTCCTGGAAAGTTGTGTGCCTGTCCACATGTGGGTGGACACATGTCAGAGATATACAAGTGAATCAAGCATTATCCTTGCCATCTGGATTCTTGGAATGCAGGAGATTCCAGTTGGGCCCCAACGTCCAGTAGAATTTAACAGAGGGATCCCTGGGACAACAACTTAAGAGGGTCTTCTGTGAGTGAGTGAAAAGTCTGGTAATGAATGCCACTCCACGAGTGAAATGTACAATTTTTAAACAAAAATATTTTTTACAACATGGCAATCCGCCAACCATCTCTTTTTTAACATCCCTACACCCCCAGTATTGGCACAAATGTTTGGTTAAGGTTCTGGCCAAAACTATGGTCACGGTCAGAGGGCGATCTCCAGGTTGGGAGGAATTCCCACCCCACTGGAGGTTGATCCCAATCAAGGAGGGTGGGTCAGTCTGTCAAAATTGAGTGCAAAGTCCCTCCCATGCAGAGGGCCTCTTGGGACCTGAAGGTTGGCAATGCCTGTTGTACTATACTCCAGCCGGACATATTGCCTTCGGGAGAGAAGGAGTGGAAACATGGAACAGATTGCATTTTTCTCCAACCAAAGAAAATAATTTAAGTTCAGTGCTAAGCGTTGTTCAAAGTTGAGATCAAAGTAAGCCCTTCATTCTATAAGCCATTAATCACTGCTCAGCAAAACTTGTTACAACTAATTCAGGAAAGTGATGCCATAATTCAATTTTTAACTCCAGCATGCAATAAATTAAAGCAATAACATTTTAATAACATGTTTCATCATTGCCATATATTTCTGGGGAAATGCAAATTAAATATGCTCCTTTCGAAATTTATTATTTAACGTTGATACTCTGTTAATTATCCTGTTTTGAGGTGGCACATAATAATTACAACACATTTATGGGGCTATATTTTATCAATCAAAACAGAAACAATTCGGAAGAGGAATTTTGTGACGAGACAATGGCTTATGTTTACTGTTTACAACCTTCTCTTGCAACTCTCAGTCATCTAAGTTCCATAATGTTTCACACCCTGCCTACTTATTCGCCTGAAGGATGCCATCATTTATACTGGCAGATGTGATATCAGATGTCAATGGTCCCTCTGTCCGTATGAGCAGCTATGGCTGTTTGCAGCAATGTGCCTTGAGGCAGGTCACAGCCTAGTGCAACTGAGGAAAGCATCCCGCACAAAGTGACCTAGATGTAAAACTTTTAACAGCATCATTCGTACATTTGAATTTGTACCTTGCAGAAACAATTTATTCAAATTGACACGCACGTTATGTGGCTAGATTACCACCCCGTCCGAGTTGGCATTTATTTGTGTTTGTTTCCAATGCTGATTTGTTTAGCACTGGTGTATTTGCATATTTTCAATTAACTCTTTATCTCTTTGCACTTTTTTTTTGGAATGTAAATTATATGGTGATTTCGATAGTTCAATGTAAAGTAAATGAAACATCACAAAGGTTTGCCTGTGAGGGTGAAAAGGAGAGGCAGTTCAGCTCCGGTAAATCTATAATTAGCCTGCCAGCGAGTTTATGGGTGAATTGGGATTCCTATGGGTCAAAGCAAAAGGTCTACTTGTACCTCTGCCCATTTAATTATATAGCAACTGAAATTCAAATCAAAAAGACTTTATGCTGCAAATACAATCCCTCGCAAAAGAAAATGTCAACGTGAGAAATAACCCACATATGCCGATCCAACAATATTCGTTGCTATACAGTAGTCCGGGAACCGATAGAGGAAACATTTAACCCTCGGATCAAGATTATTCACAGGTGTTATTCTCCATTAGAGTATTGGTAGACAAGCAATAAGGCCATGGGTAGTCCATGAGGCCCATTGAGGTTGTTCCAACATTCAGTAAGAATAAGGCTTAACTTCAGCATTCCATCCAGTCCTCATATCCCTTGATAACCATTAGTGCTGATAAATCTATTGATCTTTGTCTCGAACATATTCATGGACTAAGGATCCGCAGCACGCTGAGGCAGAGAATTCCAAAGACTCATTTGCCTCCTCAGTGAATACATTTCTCCTCACCTCAGTCCTCAGGACTGACTCCCTATCCTGAGACTGTCCCCCCTCGTCCAGACAGCGGAAACAGTCTCTAAGAATTCTAAGGGCGAGATTCTCCGGCCGCGCCCATTTGGTGACTGGAGAACCCACCCGAGGTCAATGGATTTTTCCATTATCCGTGCTTCGCCCATGGCGATCTTGCGGCGGGCGGGGTGGAAGAATCCAGCCCTATATATTTCAGTCAGACCACCTCTCATTCTTCTAAACTCTAGAGAATATGGGCACTTTCTACTCACTCTCTCCTCATACAACAACCCTCTCATCTCAGGAGTCACTCCAGCGAACCTTTGTTGTCCCTGTGTAAGGCAAGAGTATCCTTCCTTAATTAAGGAGCCCAAAACTGTACAAGGCACTCTATATGTAGTAGCACCAAAGGGTGCCTTACCTCTCCTAAAGGGCAGCTTACCTCTCCAAAAGGTATTGGGGGCTACATCCAAAAGGGTACTTTAAAAAGGACACGGGGAATCCCTTTGGGATTGTTAAAAGTGGACCTGAATGTGCACAAAAAGTGTGTAAACATATTGGAACTGTCAAGCTCATTGGAACAGTCAAAGAGAGCTGTAAAAATAAGGATCTGCCAAAAACTCTTGACCATTAAATATGTTTTTAAAAACAGTCAGCGGTGTTTAAAGAAAATGGGTGCTTGTTGTAGAACCCAAATGGGGGAGACGACAGGAACACACGGTAGTGTAGAAATGAACAACAAGTTTACAACACAAAACTCCGAAATACCATGGACGGGATTCTCCCAAATCCCTGCGATGGCCCGACTCCGGCGTAAAAAGTGGCGCAAACCACTCCAGCGTTGGGCCGACCGGAAGTTGCGGAATCCTCTGCACTTCCCGAGGCTAGGCCGGCGCCGAAGAGCCGGCGCATGCGTAGAGACACCGGTGTGGTTCCGCGCATGCGCAGACTGGCCAGCGTATTCTAGCGCATGCGCAGGGGGCTGTCTTCTCCACGCCGGCCAAAGCGGAGCCCGACAGGGGCTGGCGCAGAAGGAAGGAGTTCCCCCATGGCACAGTCCTGCCCGCAGATCGGTGGGTCCCGATCGCGCCCCCCCGAGGACTGCACCAGCCGGGTCCCGCCGTGTGGGACCATGTACAATCCACGCCACCGGGACTGGCCAGAAACCGACGGCCGCTCGACCCATCCAGGCCTGGGGTATTGCCGGGGGGGCCGCTGCCAACGGCCCCCGACTGGCGCGGCGTGATCCCCGCCCCTGCCCGAAACCGGTGCCGGAGAATACGGCAGCCGGCATCGGAGCGGCGGGGCAGGATTTACGCTGCCCCCCAGGGATTCTCTGACCCCCCCTCCTCGCCGCCGGATAATCCCGCTACATAACTCCTCTCCCTGAAGGGCCACCCTCCCTGATCTGCACCCAGGTCAGGGTTTGTATACTCTGTGGTTTTCCCTTGTTAAGGGGAAACCCTGCCCCCAATTACCAGGGGAGGTCATACTCAGCTGTGTAAAGGGTAAATCAAATGGGGCATAGTCCTTGGCCACCAAGGGGGTTATAACACTTGCTATTTCATTCTGTTTGTTGACATAAGCCTGTTGGTGTTTTTCGGTCCCACCAAACACGTCGCCAATACTGTGGGTATTTCAATTTATCTTAGTGAACCACAAGCCTTCCCTTATATCTATCAAATGACCATACAACCAGTTAGTTAGTTCAAAAGATGGTTTATTTACATACATAAGCGTTATCTCAACATGCAAACACAATATATCCTACAAGTTAAACTACACCTATCAACTACAATACCCTATACTTAACTTCAGGGGGACCGGCACTGTGCAAAAGGATAAGGCGTTTATTGGGATTTCACTTGGCTTGTGCGAAGAAAGTGGCTCTATCTCTGCTGGGCTCATCCATCAGGTAGCTATCGTTGTTCTTGAACTTAGCTGGCTGTTCCTGCTGCAAATGGGCTGGCACAGGCCGGATCCAAAAGAGACAGAACACATGGCTGTGTCCTCTTTTATCCCTCTGGGATTTCGCACTCTTTGGGGTGGTCATTAACCTTGGACCCAATAGTTCGACAGGGCTCTGATCACTGTCTTCGATTTTGGCCAATAAAGGGGCGGGTGCCTTGGTGGCTGGGCGGGTCCTTAGCGGTCATTGACCTTGGCAATTTCTGAGTAAGCCAATCAGTCTGTGGCTCTACCGGTTGCTTGACTGGAGTTCTATTGTCCTGGGAAAATAGGCCATTAAAATGCAAACGAGCGGGGGTTCCCGATCAGGTCTGTTTACCTGTTTCAGATGCACATAGCTCTGTATCTGTCAGAGTCCTGGGTTGGCCATAATTCCCATGGTCCTTTTGCAGGTGGCCATCTTAGATGGCTACATTCCATCCTCTTGATCCTGAACACGAAGCGTGGTGGATCACACTATTGATCCCTGGTCATCCTTGGTGGTCCGGTCACCCTTCGTCAAGGCAAGGTTCTACTCTACTCTATCTTATGGTTTGGGACATTTACCTAATATTTCATTAATACATTCATAAATTAATTCATCTCTAACGGTTACTATAATTTAGGTCACTATGAAACATTTAATTTATCCGCACAGTTGATCTCTAGCTAACGCCATCTAAGCTACTCTCGTGCTGCTGGTGGATATCAAAGAACTTATATACACTACAAAATTTAAAACAGCAGCATCACATTTCTACTTAATCCTAATAAAGTTAAAGAGATACATAGTTTATTTTTAGCAGCGATTGTTACATGAGTTCATTTTGTTGAATTCCAAAGAAGGGGGATTGGGAGACCTTTGCTCGCCATTTATGGAGTCGGGGTGTCTGAATGACACTGCAGATTATTGCAATTACCAGAAGGGCCTCGACTGTGTATGAAAGGGGGTTCCATTTGGCAATGTTTTCGCACCAAGTGGGGGTTTCAATGTCTGTCTTTATGTGTGGTGTAGTGTCCAGGCTGGTGGCGGCCTGTTGGGTGGTCGTGTTTGGGGCTGGTGTGGGGTTTGTAATAAAAGTCCGTTGCGCGCGCAGTTGCAGAAGTCCAGAGATGATCCAAACACATGTCAGCAGTCCTTGCTTCATCCTGTGTCTTCTGTTTTCCATGTAATCCTGGGGGTGCAAGCATAGTATCTGTTATTATCTTCGGTTAATATCTCATTTTATTAGTCTTCTCTCCTTACTCCAATTACCCGTTATGATAGTCACCATGTGTGACTCCCTCATTTTTTTTTTTGAAATACCATTTTGGAGAGACAAGAAATGCAAAAATGTTTTAAAGTACAGAGACTCTCACAGTTTGTGGTCGATGCGGGGAGTTGGACAATTTCTTCGACCAGTATTTTCTTTACTTGCAACCAGTGGTGGTTGAGGCTTATCTTAACCAGCCAAATTTCAGGGCAGCCGGTTTAATAGAGTTTTGTCCCAGGCTTCAGAGGTAGTTTGCATGTAGCAGTGTGTATAGCAGCAGTGATTAGCAACCAATTGTGGGCAGCATGGTAGCATTGTGGATAGCACAATTGCTTCATAGCTCCAGGGTCACAGGTTCGATTCTGACTTGGGTTACTGTCTGTGCGGAGTCTGCACATCCTCCCCGTGTGTGCGTGGGTTTCCTCCGGGTGCTCCGGTTTCCTCCCACAGTCCAAAGATGTGCAGGTTAGGTGGATTGGCCATGATAAATTGCCCTGTGTGTCCAAAATTGCCCTTAGTGTTGGGTGGGGTTGCTGGGTTATGGGGATAGGGTGGAGGAGTTGAACTTGGGTAGGGTGCTCTTTCCAAAGCCGGTGCAGACCCGATGGGCCGAATGGCCTCCTTCTGCACTGTAAATTCTATAGAACATAGAACATAGAAAATACAGCACAGAACAGGCCCTTCGGCCCACGATGTTGTGCCGAACCTTTGTCCTAGATTAATCATAGATTATCATTGAATTTACAGTGCAGAAGGAGGCCGCTCGGCCCTTTGAGTCTACACCGGCTCTTGGAAAGAGCACCCTACCCAAACTCAACAGCTCCACCCAACACCAAGGGCAATTTGGACATTAAGGGCAATTTATCATTGGCCAATTCACCTAACCCGCACATCTTTGGACTGTGGGAGGAAACCGGAGCACCCGGAGGAAACCCACGCAGACACGGGGAGGATGCGCAGACTCCGCACAGACAGTGACCCAAGCCGGAATCGAACCCGGGACCCTGGAGCTGTGAAGCAATTGTGCTATCCACAATGCTACCGTGCTGCCCTTGAGAACAAATAAATCTACACTATATCATTTTACCTTAATCCATGTACCTATCCAATAGCTGCTTGAAGGTCCCTAATGTTCCCGACTCAACCACTTCCACAGGCAGTGCATTCCATGCCCCCACTACTCTCTGGGTAAAGAACCTACCTCTGATATCCCTCCTATATCTTCCACCTTTCACCTTAAATTTATGTCCCCTTGTAATGGTTTGTTCCACCCGGGGAAAAAGTCTCTGACTGTCTACTCTATCTATTCCCCTGATCATCTTATAAACCTCTATCAAGTCGCCCCTCATCCTTCACCGTTCTAATGAGAAAAGGCCTAGCACCCTCAACCTTTCCTCGTAAGACCTACTCTCCATTCCAGGCAACATCCTGGTAAATATTCTTTGCACCTTTTCCAAAGCTTCCACATCCTTCCTAAAATGAGGCGACCAAAACTGTACACAATACTCCAAATGTGGCCTTACCAAAGTTTTGTACAGCTGCATCATCACCTCACGGCTCTTAAATTCAATCCCTCTGTTAATGAACGCGAGCACACCATAGGCCTTTTTCACAGCTCTATCCACTTGAGTGGCAACTTTCAAAGATGTATGAACATAGACCCCAAGATCTCTCTGCTCCTCCACATTGCCAAGAACTCTACCGTTAACCCTGTATTCCGCATTCATATTTGTCCTTCCAAAATGGACAACCTCACACTTTTCAGGGTTAAACTCCATCTGCCACTTCTCAGCCCAGCTCTGCATCCTATCTATGTCTCTTTGCAGCCGACAACAGCCCTCCTTACTATTCACAACTCCACCAATCTTCGTATCATCTGCAAATTTACTGACCCACCCTTCAACTCCCTCATCCAAGTCATTAATGAAAATCACAAACAGCAGAGGACCCAGAACTGATCCCTGCGGTATGCCACTGGTAACTGGGCTCCAGGCTGAATATTTGCCATCCACCACCATTCTCTGACTTCTATCGGTTAGCCAGTTCATTATCCAACTGGCCACATTTCCCACTACCCCATGCCTCCTTACTTTCTGCATAAGCCTACCATGGGGAACTTTATCAAATGCCTTACTAAAATCCATGTACACTACATCCACTGCTTTACCTTCATCCACATGCTTGGTCACCTCCTCAAAGAACTCAATAAGATTTGTAAGGCAAGACCTACCCCTCACAAATACGTGCTGATTATTCCTAATCAAGCAGTGTCTTTCCAGATGCTCAGAAATCCTATCCTTCAGTACCCTTTCCATTACTTTGCCTACCACCGAAGTAAGACTAACTGGCCTGTAATTCCCAGGGTTATCCCTAGTTCCTTTTTTGAACAGGGGCACGACATTCGCCACTCTCCAATCCCCTGGTACCACCCCTGTTGACAGTAAGGACGAAAAGATCATTGCCAAGGCTCTGCAATTTCATCTCTTGCTTCCCATAGAATCCTTGGATATATCCCGTCAGGCCCGGGGGACTTGTCTATCCTCAAGTTTTTCAAAATGCCCAACACATCTTCCTTCCTAACAAGTATTTCCTCGAGCTTACCAATCTGTTTCACACTGTCCTCTCCAACAATATCGCCCCTCTCATTTGTAAATACAGAAGAAAAGTACTCGTTCAAGACCTCTCCTATCTCTTCAGACTCAATACACAATCTCCCGCTACTGTCCTTGATCGGACCTACCCTCGCTCTAGTCATTCTCGTATTTCTCACATATGTGTAAAAGGCCTTGGGGTTTTCCTTGATCCTACCCGCCAAAGATTGTTCATGCCCTCTCTTAGCTCTCCTAATCCCTTTCTTCAGTTCCCTCCTGGCTATCTTGTATCCCTCCAATGCCCTGTCTGAACCTTGTTTCCTCAGCCTTACATAAGTCACCTTTTTCCTCTTAACAAGACATTCAACCTCTCTTGTCAACCATGGTTCCCTCACTCGACCATCTCTTCCCTGCCTGACGGGGACATACATATCAAGGACACGTAGCACCTGTTCCTTGAACAAGTTCCACATTTCACTTGTGTCCTTCCCTGCCAGCCTATGTTCCCAACTTATGCACTTCAATTCTTGTCTGACAACATCGTATTTAGAACATAGAACATAGAACAATACAGCGCAGTACAGGCCCTTCGGCCCACGATGTTGCACCGAAACAAAAGCCATCTAACCTACACTATGCCATTATCATCCATATGTTTATCCAATAAACTTTTAAATGCCCTCAATGTTGGCGAGTTCACTACTGTAGCAGGTAGGGCATTCCACGGCCTCACTACTCTTTGCGTTAAGAATAGTGTAAGGGTATTTACCCTTCCCCCAATTGTAAACCTTGCCCTGTTGCACGTACCTATCCCTCTCCATTACTAAAGTGAAAGTCACAGAATTGTGGTCACTATCTCCAAAATGCTCCCCCACTAACAAATCTATCACTTGCCCTGGCTCATTACCCAGTACTAAATCCAATATTGCCCCTCCTCTGGTCGGACAATCTACATACTGTGTTAGAAAAGCTTCCTGGACACACTGCACAAACACCACCCCATCCAAACTATTTGATCTAAAGAGTTCCCACTCAATATTTGGGAAGTTAAAGTCGCCCATGACTACTACCCTATGACTTCTGCACCTTTCCAAAATCTGTTTCCCAATCTGTTCCTCCACATCTCTGCTACTATTGGGGGGCCTTTTGAAAACTCCTAACAAGGTGACTGCTCCTTTCCTATTTCTGACTTCAACCCATACTACCTCAATAGGGTGATACTCCTCGAACTGCCTTTCTGCAGCTGTTATACTATCTCTAATTAATAATGCCACCCCCCCACCTCTTTTACCACCCTCCCTAATCTTATTGAAACATCTATAACCAGGGACCTCCAACAACCATTTCTGCCCCTCTTCTATCCAAGTTTCCGTGATGGCCACCACATCGTAGTCCCAAGTACCGATCCATGCCTTAAGTTCACCCACCTTATTCCTGATGCTTTTTGCGTTGAAGTATACACACTTCAACCCATCTCCGTGCCTGCAAGTACTCTCCTTTGTCAGTGTTCCCTTCCCCACTGCCTCATTACACTCTTTGGCGTCCTGAATATTGGCTACCTTAGTTGCTGCACTACAAATCCGGTTCCCATTCCCCTGCCAAATTAGTTTAAACCCTCCCGAAGAGTACTAGAAAACCTCCCTCCCAGAATATTGGTGCCCCTCTGGTTCAGATGCAACCCGTCCTGCTTGTACAGGTCCCACCTTCCCCAGAATGCGCTCCAATTATCCAAATACCTGAAGCCCTCCCTCCTACACCATTCCTGCAGCCACGTGTTCAACTGCACTCTCTCCCTATTCCTAGCCTCGCAATCACATGGCACCGGCAACAAACCAGAGATGACAACTATGATCTATGATATGTGTAAATAGTATGTGGGGAGCGACCAGGGGGTTGCGGGAGTTAAAGGAAAGAAGGGGTGAGCGTACAGAACGTGGCAAAATGCATTCTTTATACCACAACCAAAGAGAGAGTAGAGAAGGTGAAACTAAGGCCTGCCAAAGGCAACGCAGAGTATAGAGAACCATCCCAGAGTGTATGAAGTGACGGGAACTTGAGGTGCGTATGGGCCGCTGCGGGAGAAGAATGGGTGGAACACCCGGGTAGAGCAGGGGTTAGTGCCGTTACTCCACTACTTGAGCTTAACTGACCGGATGAATTTGGGGTCCTCAGCTAGGGTGGGGATCAGTGCCGTTACTCCCTACCTGGGTGACCTGGATGGACGGTAAGCGTTTGTAGTCGTGTGGAAACTTGTCATAAAGACTGGGGGAACAGTGATCTGTTTCCCCACAAGCTTGTACCTTTAACTGACATTGGGTATCGTACCCTCGAATCAGAAGAGTAATTTTGTGTCGGGCGACATGAATTAAAACCAGGTAGTAGAAAAAAAAAGAAGGAAAAAGGCGGGCAGGCTCCATCGGAACTTTGGACACCTTAATACTTAGGCGGTGTTTCTTTCTCATCATCTGTACACCTCAAGGTTCTGTACCAAACAGTGTTGTAAAAGTATTACCGAAACGAGTCAGTATCTGAATCATCACCATCTCCCGGTTGCCAGACTCGTATCTGTCGTTTCTGTACCTTGGCCGCGTGGATCGTCGGATGGTCCGAATCGACGTGCCTTACTAGTCTGCAAGAGTTGTCGCGGTGCCAAAGCGGGGCTTGTTTGTCGTGAGGCGTAGGGGCGGTGGGAGTGGACGGCAAGTTACTGTGGTTGGGCGGTGGATGTGGCGGTGGCTGGGGGAGGGCATATAGGAGGTCAAAGATATCTAAGTCATGGTTCCGGGGGGCTGGGGTGACTGGGGGCAAAGAGATCGCACCAGTGTTCAGGGATAGTAATCAAATCCGGGAGGCTCTCGGCTCTCGCTGTCGTCGGAGTCAAGTGGAAGGCGAAAGTCTGTACCTGTGGGCGGAGACAAGTTCGGGTCTGTGGGCGTGGACAAGGGATAAATGCTGGCATGGTTGGGGGAGGGTTGGCATAGGGGTTGGACTAGGTTGTCGATGGGCGGGGTGTAATCGTCCCCTATTGCCAGAGAGATGTGGTGGGAGTGGCTACATTGGGATCCGTAGACTTTGAGTTGGTTGATGTGGAACCAACCAGTTTTACCGTTGGGGTACGTTATCTTGTACACGGAGAGGCTCACTTTGTTGGAAATGGAGTAGGGTCCTGCAAATTTGGGGGAGAGGAAAGAACTAGGGTTGTAAAGTGAAACCGTTACTTGCTGACCGACTGTGCACTATCAATTACGATGAGACGAGAGTAGAGTGTAATCGAGGCTTTATTAAGCCGAGATGTGTAGCCTCCTGCAGCTGCTTCCGAAATGGCTGCAGCTCGATGAGCACACACATTTATACTCTGCCTACTGGGCGGAGTCAGCAGGCAGGGATCTACCCCCACACCTGTAGTACAGGAGCCTTACCGTATTACATCTTGTATGTGATATATACAACAGTGGTGACTACCACATTCACCCCCTGTTAAAAAGATGTCCAGCGGGGGTGGTGGAAAACTATTTACATGCATTTTAAGGTTAACATTTTGGGGAAAGTTCACAAATTCAGCCGATCGGGTGCCTTGATCCTCCGTTGTGAGCACCGCAGTCCTGGTGGCAATGCAGGCATCGGCTCGGTCGCCGGTGACTCCGGGAGCGTGTAGACCTCATCTTCATCCCCGGGTGGGACCAAGGGGAGGACGGATCATCCTGGAACGGGAGCTGTGGTGAGGTGCGCTGGGGGGAGGAAGGGTGGTGCTGGGGCAGAGTGGGGGGGGGGGGGGGACCCAGCACGTAGGTGTACTGCGGGTTTGCATGGAGTAGCTGTACCCTCTCGACCAACGGGTCCGCCTTGTGGAGCCGCACATGCTTGCAGAGGAGAACGGGTCCTGGAGCTGCCAGCTATGTTGGGAGTGAAACCCCGAAGGTGGACTTCTTGGGGAAGGCAAGGAGACGTTCATGGGGGGTTGCATTAGTCGCCGTGCAAAGTAGCGATCGAATGGAGTGAAGAGCTTCGGGGAGGACTTCCTGCCAGCGGGAGACCGGGAGATTTTTGGACTGTAGGGCCAGCTGGACGGCCTTCCAGACCGTCCCATTCTCCCACTCCACCTGCCCATTTCCCCCGGAGTTGTAGCTGGTCGTCCTACTCAAGGCGATGCCCTTGCTGAGCAGGTACTGACGCAGCTCATCGCTCATAAAGGAGGATCGCCGGTCGCTGTGGATGTAGGCGGGGAAACCAAACAGAGCGAAGATGGTGTTGAGGGCTTTGATGACGGTGGCAGATGTCAAATCAGGGCATGGGACGGCGAAGGGGAATCTGGAGTATTCGTCGACCATGTTCAGGAAGTACAAAGGCAACGCAGAGTTTAGAGAACTATTGCAGGGTGTATGAAGTGACGGGAACTTGAGGTGCGTATGGGCCGCTGCGGGATAAGAATGGGTGGAACCCCCGGGTAGAGCAGGGGTTAGTGCCGTCACTCCACTACTTGAGCTTAACTGAACGGATAAATTTGGGGTCCTCAGGTAGGAACATGGTCGACGAATACTCCAGATTCCCCTTCGCCGTCCCATGCCCCGATTTGACATCTGCCACCGTCATCAAAGCACTCAACACCATCTTCGCCCTGTTCGCTTTCCCCGCCTACATCCAGGCTGAGGCGTTCAAAGGGGCGGGAGGCCTTCACTAGATGCGCGCGGTCTGGCCGGTAGAAGTGCAGTTTGCACTCCGCACAGACCTGGCAGTCTCTGGTGATAGCCCTGACCTCCTCAATGGGCTAGGGCAGAGTGCGGGCCTTTATGAAGTGAAAGAACCGGGTGACCCCTGGGTGACAGAGAGCATCGTGTAGAGTCCGAAGTTGGTCCACTTGTGCGTTGGCACATGTACCTCGGGATAGGGCATCGGGAGGCTCGTTGAGCTTACCGGAGCGATACAAAATCTCGTGATTGTAGGTGGAGAGCTCGAACCTCCACCTCAAGATTTTATCATTTTTGATCTTGCCCCGCTGTGTGTTATTGACCATGAAAGCAACTGACCGTTGGTCAGTAAGGATAGTGAATTTTCTGCCGGTTAGGTAATGCCTCCCATGCCGCACAGCTTATACGATGGCTTGGGCTACTTTTTCGACGGAGGAGTGCCGAATTTCGGAGGCATGGAGGGTGCGTGAAAAGAATGCCACGGGCCTGCCTGCCTGATTGAGGGTGGCGGCCAGAGCGATGTCCGATCCATCGCTCTCAACTTGGAAGGGGAGTGTCTCGTCGACCGCATGCATCGCAGCCTTGGCGATGTCGGCCTTGATGCGGTTGAAGGCCTGATGAGCCTCGGCCGTCAGGGGGAAAACAGTGGAGTGAATGAGTGGGCGGGCCTTGTCCGCATAGTCAGGGATCCACTGGGCGTAGTATGAGAAGCACCCCAGGCATCGTTTGAGGGCCTTGGGGCAGTGGGGGAGGTGAGTTCCATGAGGGTGCGCATGCGATTAGGGTTGGGCCTGAGAACACCATTTTGTACCACATAGCCGAGGATGGCTAAGCGGTTGGTGTTGAACATGCACTTCTCCTTATTGTACGTTAGGTTGAGGAGTTTGGCGGTGTGGAAGAATTTGGAAAGGTTAGTGTCGTGGTCCATAAGACCATAAGACCATAAGACATAGGAGCGGAGGTAAGGCCATTCGGCCCATCGAGTCCACTCCGCCATTCAATCATGGCTGATTTCAACTCCATTTACCCGCTCTCTCTCCATAGCCCTTAATTCCTCGAGAAATCAAGACTTTATCAACTTCTGTCTTAAAGACACTCAACATCCCGGCCTCCACCGCCCTCTGTGGCAATGAATTCCACAGACCCACCACTCTCTGGCTGAAGAAATTTCTCCTCATCTCTGTTCTAAAGTGACTCCCTTTTATTCTAAGGCTGTGCCCCCGGGTCCTAGTCTCCCCTGCCAATGGAAACAACTTCCCTACATCCTGCTGGTCCTGCTGGTCGTGGCCGCAGATGGTGACGTTATCCAGGTACGGGAAGGTGGCCCGCAGTCCGTACCGGTCAACCATTCGGTCCATCTCCCGTTGGAAGACCGAGACCACATTGGTGACGCTGAAGGGAACCCTAAGGTAGAACCCTCAAGAGTATTGAAAGTCAAAGAGATCTAGGAGTACAGGTCCACAGGTCATTGAAAGGGGCAACACAGGTGGAGAAGGTAGTCAAGAAGGCATACGGCATGCTTGCCTTCATTGGCCGGGGCATTGAGTATAAGAATTGGCAAGTCATGTTGCAGCTGTATAGAACCTTAGTTAGGCCACACTTGGAGTATAGTGTTCAATTCTGGTCGCCACACTACCAGAAGGATGTGGAGGCTTTAGAGAGGGTGCAGAAGAGATTTACCAGAATGTTGCCTGGTATGGAGGGCATAAGCTATGAGGAGCGATTGAATAAACTCGGTTTGTTCTCACTGGAACGAAGGAGGTTGAGGGGCGACCTGATAGAGGTATACAAAATTATGAGGGGCATAGACAGAGTGGATAGTCAGAGGCTTTTCCCCAGGGTAGAGGGGTCAATTACTAGGGGGCATAGGTTTAAGGTGAGAGGGGCAAGGTTTAGAGTAGATGTACGAGGCAAGTTTTTTACGCAGAGGGTAGTGGGTGCCTGGAACTCACTACCGGAGGAGGTAGTGGAAGCAGGGACGATAGGGACATTTAAGGGGCATCTTGACAAATATATGAATAGGATGGGAATAGAAGGATACGGACCCAGGAAGTGTAGAAGATTGTAGTTTAGTCGGGCAGTATGGTCGGCACGGGCTTGGAGGGCCGAAGGGCCTGTTCCTGTGCTGTACATTTCTTTGTTCTTTGTTGTTCTTTGAAGTGGAAAAGGCGGCGGTCCGCTTCAAACGCGGTGTACGGGCGGTCCGCTTTGCGAATGGGGAGCTGGTGGTATGCAGATTTCAGGTCCACTGTCGAGAAGACCCGGTACTGTGCAATCTGATTGACCATGTCAGATATGCGTGGGAGGGGGTACGCGTCGAGCTGCGTGTACCGATTGATGGTCTGACTGTAGTCAATGACCATCCTGTTTTTCTCCCCAGTTTTCACAACTACCACTTGGGCTCTCCAGGGGCTGTTGCTGGCCTTGATAATGCCTTCCCGCAGCAGCCGCTGGACCTCGGACCTGATGACGGTCCTGTCCGGGGCACTGTACAGTCTGCTCCTGGTGGTGACGGGTTAGCAATCCAGGGTGAGGTTTGCAAACAGCGAAGGCGGGTCGACCTTCAGGGTCGTGAGACCGCATACAGTAAGGGGTGGAAGGGGCCCGCCGAATTTCAGGGTTAGACTTTGGAGGTTGCACTGGAAGTCCAGGCCGAGTAGCAAGGCAGGGCAGAGGTTGGGGAGGACGTAGAGCCGGAAGTCACTGATCTCTATGCCCTGGATGGTGAGGGTGGCGGTGCAGTAAACCCAGATCGCCACAGAGTGGGATCCGGAGGCCAGGGGGATTCTCTGGTTAATGGGGTGTACCGCGAGGGAGCAGCGCCTTACCGTATCGGGGTGGATGAAGCTCTCGGTGCTCCCGGAGTCAAGAAGGCATGATGTCTTGTGCCCATCGACCTTTACCGTCGTCGATGCGGTTGCGAGGTTGTGCGGCCGGGAGGGGTCGATCGTGATGGAGGCGAGCTGTAGCTGGTGTCGGAAGGCCCCTGGCTGGTCGGCAGGTGATGAGCGGCCCGATGAGGTACCCATCGGGCAGGGGTCCTGAGGCGGGAAAGATGGCGGCGACCACAGGCCGCACGAGGTCTGATGGGGGAGAAGATGGTGGCGCCCACGGGCTGCACGTGTCCAGAGGCGAGGAAGATGGCGGTGCCGACGAGCCGCACGTGGGTTGCGAGGGCGAAATTGGCGGCGCCCACGGGCCGCACGTGGGGGTTGCAGGATCAATGGGCCTGGTTACAGCGGCGATCGAGCGGGTCTGGCTCACAGCAGCGAAATGTCCTTTCTTCCCACAGGCCTTGCAGAGTGCGCTCCGCGCCGGGCAGCGCTGCCGGAGGTGCTTTGTCTGTCCACAGAAGTAGCGCTTGGGTCCCCCGGGGTTGGCTGGCTGCCGGCGGCGCAGTCTTGGCGTTGGCTGGGGGCGGTCGCTGGTGGGGTCCACGATGGGGTGTTCGCTGGTGGGGTCAACGATGTCCAGGAGGGGGGCGCCGTGCGGTCGGGGGCGTACGCTTGTACATTACGGGAGGCGACCGTTAGTGAGATCGCAAGCTTCTTGGTCGCCACGAGGTCGAGGGTAGCTCCTTCTAAGAGGCGCTGGCGGATGTACACCGACCCTATGCCCGTAGCGAAAGTGTCCCTAATTAGGAGTTCGGAATGTTCAACGGCCGAAACGGCCTGACAATCGCAGTCTCTAACCAGGACGTGCAGGGCGCGCCAGAAATCTTCCACAGACTCACCGGGCAGTTGATGCCGCGTGGACAGGAGGTGACTGGCGTAGAGCTTGTTGGTCTGCTGAGTGTAGTTCTCTTTCAGTAGAGCCATGGCCTCAGCGTAGGTAGGAGCGTCCCGGATGAGACGAAAGATATCGGAGCTCAGGCGCGTATACAGGACCTGGAGCTTCTGTGACTCTGAGGGTGATTCTGTCGCAGATCCGATGTAGGCTTCAAAGCAAGCTAGCCAATGTGCGAAGGCCGACTTGGCATTGTCTGCTTGAGGGTGCAGCTGCAGGCGATCCAGCTTGATGCGGAGGTCCATCGTTGTAAAATCTCTGCTTAATAAATTGATGCACCATCAATTACGACGAGACGAGAGTAGAATGTAATTGAGGCTTTATTAAGCAGAGATGTGTAGCCTCCTGCAGCTGCTGCCAAAATGGCTGCAGCTGGGTGAGCTCACACATTTATATTCTGTCTACTGGGCGGAGCCAGCAGGCAGGGATGTACCCCCGTACCTGTAGTACAGGAACCTTACCGTATTACATCTCGTATGTGATATATACAACAGTGGTGACTACCACAGTATTCTGCGGGGTGGATGGTTTTGTCAAATCAGGCTTTACTCTGCTTCCTTCTAATGCCTAATTGGACAGCTGCAGCGAGCTATGCCGCTTTAATATTATCTGTAACCTGTTGGACTGCTTTTTCGTGGGTGAGGGCGGTTACTGTATGGCTTGCCAGATCGAGGCCTAATAAATATTCAATACCCTTCATGGGCTGTCCGGTCATGAGAGTGTGGGGGGTGAAACCTGTTGAACTGGAAACGGTGTTCCGAATAAACATGGGAGCAAATGGGGAGGACTGTGTCCCACGTGGTATTGTTCTGTTGCACCATCTTCCTAATGGTCGCTTTTAGAGTTCGATTCATTCGCTCGACAATGCCACTGGATTGGGGGTGATATGCTATATGGAATTTCTACCTGATCCCAAAAATTGTTCAAACATTTTGCATGACTCTGCCGGTGAAGTGGGAACCTTGGTCTGACTCAATGCTGTGGGGTAGACCCCAGCATGTGAATATCTGTTGGGTCAAAATCTTAGCGATGGCCTTTTGCTGTGTTTGTCCGTGAGGGAAATGCTTCTACCCATTTAGTAAATGTGTTGATTACAACCAGCACGTACTTGAAACCGTTTCTGCAAGGGGGAAGGGGGCCAATGTAATTGATTTGCAAATTTGTCCAAGGGCCATTCACAGGTCGGGTGTGACGTAATTTTCCTTTCTTTGAGTAACGTTCGGGATTGTTCTGAGCACAGATAAGGCAATTCTCGACATAATGGGTTACATCACTTTTTGAATCGGGCCACCAACACAGAGGTCTTAAATGGGCAATGGTATTGTCTATCCTCTGATGTCCGTGTCCGTCATGAAATTTGCAAATGAGCTGCTTTCTGTCCTGGGTGGGGACCACATAAATTCCGTTTTTTAAAACTATGCCATCCTGCACAGTCAGTGCGTCCTTCCATTTATCACAAGGGGCTGGGAATTTGCTGTCTAAAACCTGTTTGAGGGTGTCGTCTGCTTTCTGGGCTTGAGATAGATCCTCAATATTGGTCTGGGAAACCTGGACTGAGTGTATCGGTTCGCTTTCGGGTGGCTGCCAGAAGTGACCATGGCGGGATCCTGCTTTGGCTAAGGCATCTGCCTTTACATTACCGGGTGGGGAGGAGCGATGATGGCGTCTTACTTTAATGATACCATATGTGCGGTCTGAGGCTGTCTTTAGAATGTGTTTTAACAACGGGGCAGAGGGTTGGGGTTTTCCATCGGCTCAAACAAAACCTCAAGATTCCCACAGGGGCAGGAATTCTGTTAAGATGTTGCGCACATACAGGCTGTCCGAGTGTATGTCTGCGGGGGTTGGAAAAGAGTCGGGGTGCTGAATTACATAGGCTGTGGCTGCGAGTTCTGCTGCTTGTGAACCTAGGTGGCTGGGCAATTTTAAAGAGATCTCTTCTAGTGGGCGTCCCTGCGCGTTTTCCACGTAAATTCCACAACCAGTAATTCCTACTCCATTTTCGATTGTGGAGGAGCCGTCTACATAAATTTTTTAAGTATTCTCTATGGTTACTGCCTGCTCGTGGGTGTAGAGACTTTGGGATCAAGGGTCCTGTGTGGTGCTGAGCTGCTATGATCTGGCACTCATGTGGGGTCCCTGCATATTGGAGATTATCGGCCAGAAATGTGTGGGTTTCGGTGTGTTTTACCGTAATGTCCCTGCCTTGTAACAGTAGTGTCCAGCGAACTGCACTAATTTGGCTGATTGAACCGTCCTTTAATCTACCGTCTAGTAATAGTTGAGTGGGGGTGTGCTCGGTCAAGATCGTGACTGGGTTGAGGCCTGTGATGTATGCAAAGTGCTGTACTGCCCAAAAGACTGCAGGCAAGTGCCATTCGCAGGCTGAGAATCCTTGCTCTACGGCGTCTAATACGCTTGAGGCATAGGCTACGGGTCCTAAGCGATCGTGTTGTTCTTGCAGGAGCACTGCTGATAGGGTTCGGACGGTGGTTGCTACTTCGATGGCATAGGGCAAGTCTGGGTCTGGAACTTATAAAGTGGGGGCTGTGCCTAGTGCGTGTTTTAAATCGTCAATGGCGTCTGTGTGCTGCGGAAGCCATTCCCATGGGGCGTTCTTTTTAAGGAACCCTGAGAGTGGGGCTGCTTTTGTGGCAAAACCATCTATATAATTTCTGCAATATCCTACCAAACCTAGGAATGACCGGAGTGCAGTGACAATTTGGGGCAGGGGCAATTTAACGATGGACTCGATCCGTTTTTGCTCAATTTCTCTCTTCCCGTGGGTGATGATGGTGTCTAAATAAACAACTTTATCCTTTAAAATCTTAGCCTTTTTGGGGTTTACCTTACATCTGATTGATTGCATTAGGCCTAGTAATTCCGATAAGAGCTCTACGTGTTCCTCTTTTGTGTCCGTTTGCAAGAGCAGATGGTCTACATATTGTATTAGGCATTCGGGTCGGGAAAATTTAGGAAGTCCGTTGGCCAATTGTTGGTGGAAAATGGAGGGGGCGTTATGGAATACTTGTGGGAGGCATGTCCACGTGTACTGCTGCCCTTGAAACGTAAACGCGAATTTATACTGGCAGACCCTGTCTAACGGGATGGACCAAAAGCCATTGCTGATATCCAGCACTGTGAAATAATTTGCCTGTACTCCCTGTTTGAGCATGGTCGCGGAACACGCGGCAATGGTGGGGACTGCTAAAGGGGTTACTTTATTAAATTTTCGGTAGTCGATCGTTAGTCGTCATGAACCGTCGGGCTTTTTACGGGCCAAATTGGGACATTATTCGTGGATGCTACAGGTCGAATAACTCCTTGGTCTAACAAACTGTTAAAAACCTTTGAAATCTCACCCTCGGCTTGCTGTGGGAAACATATTGCTTTTGCGGCTTTTGTTCGGGACCTGAAATCTTTACTGAACCTGGGATCTTCCTACAATTGTGTTTGTGTTGTGTGAATGAAGCTTTGTGATTTCGTAGGACCTCTCTAATCGTCTGGTCTGCACTAATTGTTTGCTGATTAAACCAATAGTCCCCTACTGAGCAAATCCTGTTTTCATAATCCCCCACTGTGAGCGTAGCGGGAGCCCTAGCTGTTTTAGCCATTCGCCATACACATTTGTTTACTGGGTCAAACGAAAGGTTATGGGAGCTCATAAAATCAATGCCTAAAATGTGCTCTGCGGTTTCGGGTAAGTCAACTAAAACGACGGGGTATTCGGTGCTAATGTTCCCTATCCGGATGGATACCGGAGCTGTGATATATCCTTGTTGCATGTGGCCTGTGAATCCACTCAGGGTGATGGTGTCTGTGGTGGGTCATTTGTCCTGTTGAAACATGGCGGAGGAGTTTAACGTGGTGCGGGATCCTCCTGTGTCCTAAAGAAAATCGACTGTATGTTCCCGGACTGTGCCTGTAACTACTGCTCTGCCTGATTTGTCCCAGCGTGTGTCACAGACCCAAGTTGGGGAGTCCGAACACCGTCAATCTGTGGAGTTAAACGCTAAGTCGTCTGAACGGGTGCTAACATTATGCATGGACCTCACATTGTTCTTAGGTGGGGGCTTTGGTTGTTGGTATCATTGATGGTTCGGGGTGTTTTGTCGGCAATCGCGGGCGTAATGTCCCATGTGGCCACAATTGTAACAACCTCGTGGTGCCTGTGCTCTGGAGTGCTGTCCCTCGTTTATCTATGCTGGGTCCTGGCTAGTCCTAACTGGGTGCATGATTGCTTCTATCTCGTCCTGATCTGTCTGTCGGTGTAGGGTTTGTTCCCATGCTCTAGAAAGTCATTTCAATACCCAAACTTCATTGTATGTGTGGTCTGCGGGGTCGTAGTTTACACAAGCCTTTTGACCTGCATCTATGGCATGCAAGACTAAGGTGTGGGACCATTTAGTGGTGTCCTCCTCATTTAGGTGTGCGCGGTTCAATTGTCCGTAGACTGCCATCAAATGAATCCATAGACGACCAGCAAACGCGGTCAGATGTTCTCACTTCTTTTGCCTGCAGTGATTTAAACCCTCGACTGGATCACCTTTGTTATACCCGATGGCATCTAATACAGCTGTTTTCATTTCCTGTAGGGTTCCTCCTGCTACATTTTGGGATTCTGGCAAAGCTGATCTTACGGACTGGCTAAGGCTCATAACTATTAGCTTTACTTCCTCTCTCTCATCTGGGCCGTACATAACTTTATGTTGGCGCACCTCCTCAAAGAAGCTGTGCAGGTCTGCGGTGTGCTGGAATGGACTAATTTTCATGCAAGCTTCTCTTAATTGGGTAATGGATAATGGGGTGATGTAAACGATATCAGGTTCAACCTGATCCGATGACTTGCATTGTGTGGTAACCAGATTCATGGGGGTCGAATTGTGAGTGGGGGTATGTGCTGCCTGTGCAGTCGGTGGTGCGGGTGCTTTTCTTTTTGGGGCATGGGGGTTCGATTTTGAGTTCCTGTGACCTCTACGTATCTTTGGGCGCTTTTGTTTAACTCTTGCCAATCGAGAGCATCTTCCTCATCTAAATCCTGCCCAGAAGTGTACCCGAAGCCATTCTGGACTGAGAGTAGCGACTGTAACTTTTCTATCTTCTGTCGGCATTTAGCATGGTCAATGATATTCTGCCTCTGTTCCTTAGTGGAGCGCTCTCAAAGCTGCTTTTAAATCTGCGCATTTGCTAGTTAGCTGGGCGACCTGTTCTGTTTCTTCTCTTACCAGGACTGCGCGCTGTCTATCTTGCTAGGCTTTATCGTACTGGGTCCTGAAGCTACTAAGGTGAACTAGACAAGATTGATGTGCACGTTTTACATCTTTTACATTTCCTTATCCTTAGCTGCTAACTTTTCCCGGAGTTACTCAATTATCTTCTCGCTTTCGTTACTGTTTCCCTCGTTCTTTTCTTCCTTCTCAATTAGCTGTCTACAGAGTGTCTTCACGACCTCCTCTGTGACTCGCAACTGTGCCAAACAGGACACTATTGCCATCGGCTTTCTGACTTTCCCTACATTTTCCTTGTGGACCTCGCTTAGGTTCTCCCACCACGTTTGTCCCATCTTTCCTGGACCTGATTCATCATTAGCGCAAGAATTCGACCAAAGAGACCATCCTTTCCCCTTTCAGTATTTCCTTAACTCTTCCCGCCCCTTATGGGGCTTTGCTCTTCTCTGTTGGTCGCTGCGACCTTGGGTTCCTGTGGATTCATCAATCTTTCCATTGCTTTAGTGGCCATATGATTACTTCTCTTATCTCTTTCTCTACTTTTAATTTGCGACAGAGGAATAAGGCAGTGATTTGAACATCGGGAATGGCTTACGCTATCTTCCGGCTCACAATCCCTCAATAGTTGTACACAATTCTAACGAGTTTACCTTACTCTTCCTGTTAGGTACGCATGCGGGTTAGTACACACTTCCGAAATTTGGTTATTTGGTCGATGTGGGAGTTGCACTTGTGGTTCTTTCTCTTTCTCACAATTAGATTCCAAGTTTGTGGGTTCTCTCGGAGTGACAAAGTCACTTTTAATCAAGTCCCGTCAGAGATCACCAATAATGTTGCTGTTTTTTGGTCCCACCCAACAGCATCGCAAATAGTGTGGGTATTTCTATTTATCTTAGTGAACCACAAGCCTTCCCTTATATCGATCAAATGACCATACAACCAGTTAGTTAGTTCAAAACATGGTTTATTTACATACACAAGAGTTATCTCAACATGCAAACACAATATCTACTACGAGTTAAACTACACCTATCAGCTACAATAACCTATACTTAACTTCAGGGCGACCGGCACTGTGCAAATGGATAAGGCCTTTATCTGGATTTCACTTGGCTGGTTCGAAAAAAGTGGCTCTGTCTCTGCTGGGCTCATCCATCAGGTAGCGATCGTTGGTCTTGAATTTGGCTGGCTGTTCCTGCTACAGTTGGGCTGGCACAGGCCGGATCCAAAAAAGACAGAACACATGGCTGTGCTCTCTTTTATCCCTCTGGGATTTCGCGCTCCTTGGGGTGGTCCTTAACCTTGGACCCAATAGCTCTGATCACTGTCTTCAATTTCAGCCAATAAAGGGGCGCCTGCCTTGGTGGCTGGGCGGGTCCTTAGCGGTCATTGACCTTGGCAGTTGTGCTTTCTGAGTAAGGGGAGTGGCGCCGATCAGTCTGTGGCTGTACCGGTTGCTTGATTGGAGTTCTATTGTCCTGGGAAAATGGGCCATTAAAATGCAAACGAGTGGGGGTTTCGATCAGGTCTGGTTACCTGTGTTTCAGATACACATAGGCTCTGTATCTGTCTGAGTCCTGGGTTGGCCATAATTCCCATGGTCCTTTGCAGGTGGCCATCTTAGATGGCTACAAGCCTGAAGGCTATAAAGGGCTGTGGATGGGTCAAAGGATATAGGTTGAGATAGAAGGTATGGTGGGCCATGGGGTGTGGGTAGAAGGGCTTGGTTAACATATGATAGAAGGTATGATATGCCATGGGGGTTGGGTGGGGACACAGGCCAGTATGGATGAGTCATGGGGTGTGTGGGGGAGTGAGGGGATGTGGGGGTGTGGACCAGAGGGTTATTTCATATTTTATCGTTCCTTTAAAAAACATCCTCCCAGCAACCCCCCCCCCCCCAAACAACCAAACCAAGTTTTCGACCTTCCAGGGCATTTTCTCCCACAGTTGGGTTTACAGAGTCAGTAAATGTCCTAATTGAGGCATACAAGATGATCAGAGGATTGGATAGGGTGGACAGTGAGAGCCTTTTTCCTCGGATGGTGATGTCTAGCACGAGGGGACATAGCTTTAAATTGAGGGGAGATAGATATAAGACAGATGTCAGAGGTAGGTTCTTTACCCAGAGAGTAGTAAGGGCGTGGAATGCCCTGCCTGCAACAGTAGTGGACTCGCCAACACTAAGGGCATTCAAATGGTCATTGGATAGACATATGGACGATAAGGGAATAGTGTAGATGGGCTTTAGAGTGGTGTCACAGGTCGGCGCAACATCGAGGGCCGAAGGGCCTGTACTGCGCTGTAATGTTCTATGTTCTATGTACTCGGGAGTGAAAATTCAGGCTTAAATGTTCTCCTTACAGTTTACTTTCACTAGCTTTGCATCTTCAGCAATCTTAACTACATTATACCCAGTCCCTTCATCTAAGCCACTGATATAGATTGTAAAGAGCTTGGGCGAGATTCTCCGACCCCCGCCGGGTCAGAGAATCGCCGGGGGCTGGCGTGAATCCCGCCCCCGCCGGTTGCCGAAGTCTCCGGCACCGGAGATTCAGCGGGGGCGGGTATCGCGCCGCGCCGGTTGGCGGGCCCCCCCCGCGCGATTCTCCGGCCCGCATGGGCCGAAGTCCCGCCGTTAAAATGCCTGTCCCGCCGGCGTAGATTAAACCACCTACCTTACCGGCGGGACAAGGCGGCGCGGGTGGGCTCCGGGGTCCTGGGGGGGGCGCGGGGCGATCTGGCCCCAGGGGATGCCCCCATGGTGGCCTGGCCCGCGATCGGGGCCCACCGATCCGGGGGCGGGCCTGTGCCGTGGGGGCACTCTTTCCCTTCCGCCTCTGCCACGGTCTCCACCATGGCGGAGGCAGAAGAGACTCCCTCCACTGCGCATGCGTGGGAATGCCGTCAGCGGCTGCTGACGCTCCCGCGCATGCGCCGCCCGAAGATGTCATTTCTGCACCAGCTGGCGGGGCGGAAATTCGTACGGCGCCGACCTAGCCCCTTAAGGTTGGGGCTCGGCCCCCAAAGATGCGGAGCATTCCGCACCTTTGGGGCGGCACGATGCCCGACTGATTTGCACCGTTTTGGGCGCCAGTCGGCGGACATCGCGCCGTTTCCGGAGAATTTTGCCCCTTATTCCCCAGCACTGACCCTTGCAGCACTCCACTGGTCACTCCCTGCAATCTTGAAAATTACCCCTGTACTCTGACTCTCATTTTACCATCCATTAACTAATCTCCAAATCATATTTATGCATCACCACTCATCCTATGAGCCCTAATCCTATAGTTCAACCTGTTGTTGGCACCTTATCAAATGCGCTCCGAAAATCAAAATATACTACATCAGCTGAACCTCCCTTATCTACCTTGTTATTACATCCTCAAAAAGCTCTGATCCAATTTTCCTTTCATAAAACTGTGTTATCTTTGCTGAACTATATAGTGATTTTCCAAGTGTCCTGTTACCCTGGCTTGGATTTTCATCCTCGAGGCGGGTAACAAGAGTTGGGAAATTTCATGGCTTGTCCCGCCCACTTCAGGAGGACGTTCCCGCACGGACGGGAATTTTCGCTGTTGTTGTGGGCTGCAGTCAGACCAGCTGACCCGGGAAAAAGGTCAGAAGGACTTCATCCCAGTTAAAATCAAAACAGCCCTCACCTGTCACACCACCGCCCCACACACGCACTCTCCATGCCACACCCATGCCATCTCATGCCCTCCCACCCAAACCCATGGACCCTCATGTCCTTCAAGCCAAGGTATGCCCCCCTAAACAGTCCCTATGGTGTGTAACCTTCAGGTGGTGGTGTTCCCATGCATCTGCTGCCTTTGTCCTTCCAGGTGGTAGATGTCGCAGGTTTGGAAGGTCGAAGGCCTAGGTGAGTTGAATATTAGAGAACACTATCTCAAATGCATTTGGTGAACTTGTCCTGCAAGCTACTGAGAAATTCTTTCATGTCCTTTTTGTTCTCTTCTCTCTCTCTCTCTCTCCAAAGTTCAGATTAATTTAATGAAAGTTACACTGTTGTTGAAAGTCAATTGCCCAGGTGCATCCTGTCCACAAGAAACAGGACAAATCCAACCCAGCCAATCAGTATGACATTAGGCAGCCTAATCACACACTGAGCCATCGGGAAGCATCAGTCTTGTATTTGAACATGATCCTCAAAATGTCGAAATTAATGTCAGGTTAAATAGCCTGAATTGCTGAGTAACCATGAACATTTCTTTATATCTATGACTAGGAGCTTCCTTGGAGATGTATGATGTGCAATGGTAACCCTGTTTGCATTGGAATTCTGCCACACTTCTGGGGAGGTTATAGCACGGAGCAAGACAGCTCCTGGCCAATGGGTTTCCATTGCTGCTTTGTTCAGAAGTGGTATATTTGCATATTTTGTGCAAACTCCTCAGGCTAAGAACCCACCTGGGCTGGTTTTCAGGCCCACATTTGGTGCTGTGTGTGCCTAAAACAAGAGGCCTGAGCAGCAATCAAAATCGATCCTCAAGCATGATTCGATTAATTGAGGTGAGCTGCTGGGGCAGGTCAATCCTCCACAGGCAGCTTGCCCAACTGGGAAACATCAGGTTTGAGCCACTTGCCTTGGCCTTGGTGTCCCTCAGGGAGGGCTGTTGGAGTGGACTATACAGGTGGGAAGAGGCCCTCCTACTACTGGCCCAGCTCAGAAACATATATTTATGTGGTAGCCAGGGTTCAATGAAGAATCCTGATCAAAGCAGGCCCAATGCTTGCACTGCTCATTTATAAAAGTGTCCTTTAACATTTGCTAGGACTCATATTTACATATTTATGAGATCCAACGCCTAGTTTTGACATAAAATGGCCCCCACACAACTTTTGGTAATGTGACCAATGCCCGTACAAATTGGGTGCAGGCTGTAGTGATCTGTATATCTGATGGTATATTAAGGGTTAACAACTGCATCATAGTGTTACACAACCACTAGTTGGCAGCACTGGATTCAGGTATATAAACTGAACTCAGAGGATCTTGGGTCTCTTCGAACCAGGAGTGACTAGACCGCAGGGTGTTAGAGAGATATAGCTTTTGTTGGCAAGTGTAGTTGAACATAGTTAATACTTCTTCTGATTTACTTCATCATCAGTTATAGTTATGTAGAGTGAACAAACTCATTAGTATTTATATTCGTTATTCATTCAATCGAATTTGCTTTAAATTGAAGATTGGTAGCAGTTTCATTGAAATCTAACCATCAGACCATTCTGGAAGTAAAGCAAAGAGCAATCACATATTACGATCACGCATAATATAACATGGTATCAGATCAGAAACAGAAGAAAACCACAGCAGCTATTCGACTGGAGAAGCATCGCAGCCCACAAGTCCTTTGAAGACAAACGCCTCGATGGACCACGCACAAGCTCCACGTCACCTAAGGATATCCGGTAATTTGAATGCAAATTGGGAGCTGTTGAAGCAGCAATTTCAAATATATCTGGAAGCTACAGATTTAACGAACGCAACTGATGCTTTCAAAATTGCATTGCTCTTAACAATGGCAGGACAGCATGCAATCGAAATATACAACTCCTTTCAATATTCTGCTGGTCAGGACAAAGCTAAATTTGATGTTATTTTAAGTAAATTCGACGACCACTGTAAGATCCAAATAAATGAGACATTTGAAGACTTCATTTTCCATACGAGATTGCAAAAAACAGGGGAATCGTTTACTAGCTTACTTAAAACTTTGCGCTCAATCCTGTAACTTTGCAGCACTGCATGATTCTTTAATTCGTGACCAGATTGTATTTGGGATAAATGATGAGCAACTCAGAGAAAGACTTTTGAGACAACAGGATTTAACATTAGAAATAGCGATTGAAAAATGCCTAACATATCAGCAAAGTAAGAGTCAGTACCAAAGCCGATCTGCGCATGCGCGAAGGTGTGTCATGCGTCACGGCGTCAACTTCATGACGTGTTCTAGATGTGGAACTGCACACTTAAAGAAGAAATGCCCAGCAAATGGAAAACAATGCTCTAAATGTGGCAAATTAAATAATTTGGCTGCACGGTACAGATCTTCACTCGCATTTAAACCTGCTAAACAAAACTACAGCACATTAAGTTCATAGTGTCGAAGCAAAAGAAGAAGAAGAGAATTTTTCTTCCGAAACTGACAATTACTCACTGGAAAACACGTTTGTTGGCATAATAGAGAAGTGTGAAGAATCCAATGAAGCAAAAAACAATCCTCAACAAATTAATTCAGTAAATTCTAATGATGAATGGAACACAGTCGTACAAGTAAACTACTGTCCAATTCTGTTTAAATTGTACAGTGGTGCTTCAGCTAACCTGCTCTCAAGGCTGGATCTCAACAAGCTTCAAGATGCACCTGAGATACTTCCTGCAGACTACAGGACTATAACGGCAACTTGATTTCTTCAATAGGGTCATGCCATTTAAAAGTCTCCAATAACCAAATTGAAAAGATCTTCAGATTTGAGATTTCAAGAATGACAAATCTTCACTTCTAGGTGCACAAGTATGTAAAGAATTGCATCTAGTGTAGTGTATTTATACAGCGACTGCATCTACACCAATATTGGATGATGATATCCGGAGCATTTTGAATCAATATCCTGATGTTTTCAGAGGCAGGGGTATGATGCACGATCAATTGCACAAAGACTAAAGTTGGGTACAATTGTGGCTTTATTACAGTCAGATGTGTGACCTTCTGCTGAAGCTGGCGAAATGGCAGGGCACTGGAGGTCATGCATATTTATACAGTTCTCCATGGGCGGAGCCAGCCGGCAGGAGCTACCGGCGAACCTGTATTGCAGGTCCTACCTTACATCTCCTATTACAGTGGTTCACCACAGGGTACACTACCATTCCAATATAAAATCCAACTAAGGAAGGATGCCAAGCCAGTGGTACATCCGTCTAGGAGAATTCCTGCTCCTTTACGAGAAAGGTTGAAGCAAGAACTAGGCTGACTTCAGAACCGAGGGATAATCTCACGAGTCACTAAACCGACTAACTGAGTCAGTTCATTGGTTTGCGTTAAAAAAATGTCCAGTGATCTACGCATCTGCATTGATCCCAAGGGTCTCAAGAAGAACATAAGGAGGAAACACTATCCCATACCAAAACCCGAGGAGGTCTCCAGTGAGATGGCAAATGCGCGCATCTTTACAAAGATAGACGCGTCACAGGGATTTTGGCAAATGCAACTTGACAACTCCAGCAGACAACTCTGCACATTTAATACACTTTGGAAGATTTTGGTTAAATCGAATGCCGTTCGGTATCATATCTGTATCTGAGATATTCCACAGGATCATGGAACAAATGAGCCATGATTCACAGCGAATTGTCATCACCCTCCGTCCTGCAGACATGACCCACTGATTCTGCCAACCCAGGTCCATCACCCAGTTGTGATGCTGCTTTGACCCTCAGAGTGGGCAGGGGGAGGCGTGATTGTGGGATCAAATGGAAGGATAGGCAAAGAGAAGGGGTGGAAGGGCTAAGGGAGAGGTAAGGGTTGAGAGGCTCAGGTTAAGGTGGAGTTGGGGTTTGGGGTGGGCGTTGAAGTGGGGGAGGGGGTGTGCACCACCATCTGGTACAGGTGGCGAATGGTCTCCCCGGTGAGCCTGTCGGTGGCGGCACACGTGGTGCGGCAGCTCCTCGAAGAGCAGGTGCCGTTGGCAACGTATGGCCTTATGTGGCGCTGCCGTCACAACTCCTCCTCGGCCTGGTGGACGACTGCACTTGAGCATCGAAACATAGCCCCTGTTCTTCTGGGGCAGGCTCCTCTCTCATGTAGGGTCTTCCCTGGTTTGGCCCTGGCACTCTCAGCGCCGTGCATCCGCGATGTCAGCAGCAGTCAGGTACACAGCTAGGATTGCTGGCTATAGTCCTAAATCCATGGCCGGGATTCTCTGACCCTGAGGCTAAGTGTTGACGCCGTCGTAAACGCCGTCGCGTTTCTCGACAGCGTCAACATGGCCTCAGGAGCAGCAATTCTGACCCCCTACAGGGGGCCAGCACGGGCACTAGTGCGACCCACGCCACTCCACCTGCCGATCCCGGCGTCAAATAGATCTGCGCATGCACAGTGGGACCGGCGTGATTGCCACACATCCGCGGTGGCTCCCTTCTCCGCGCCGGCCCCGATGCAACATGGCGTGGGGTTACAGGGGCCGGCGAGGAACAAAAGAGGCCGTCAGCCCGAGAGGCCAGCCTGCCAATCAGTAGGCCCTGATCACAGGCCAGGCCACAGAGGAGCCCCCCCCACCCCCCCCCGGGGTCGCACACCCTCTTCCCCCCCCCCCCCCCCCAACACCGAGGTCCCGCCAGGTAGAACCAGGTGTGAACAGCGCCGTTGGGACTCGGGTTTTTTTGTACGGCCGCTCAGCCCATCCTGGGCCGAGAATCCGCAGGGGGCCCTCGATTGGCACCGCGCTGACCGCACCGGCACCAATGATGCCTTTCCTCCACTCTCCGGAGAATCGATGGACTGCCGTTGGGGCAGCGTCGCGCGATTCCCGCCCGTCTCGCCGATTCTCCAGCCCCATGTCTCTGCGAGTGAAGGCGGGAGAGATAGAGAGTGTCAGCAAGATCAGGATTCCTTTAACCATCCAATGCCACCAGGTTACATGGTCACCCTGAGTTGTATTGCTGCGCCACCCTCAATATTTCCCTCCCCACCTCCAACCCCTTCGAGATGATGTAGCCCACACTCCATCCCTGTTCTCATCAGTAACTGGCACCTGGCCTGTGATGTGAGGAGTCTCTTACCACACGTCCCTGCCAACTGCAGTACCAGTGGCTGCTGCAACTGGTGTTAGCGGTAGGCTCTGTGGACCCTGTCCTGTTCTGCCAGTGCAACCTACTATGGGTCTCCTCAATGGGTAAACTTGTGCTCCCCTGCCAGAAGGGTGGCAACTGGTTGCATGGTGGAGACATTCATACTGCGCAGGCATGTGGCTCGATGCCAAGAGCATAGTGTGTGGGAAGGTCCTGCAGATAGAGGGTGGGGGGTGAGATGTGTACGTTTTCTGGGACCTTAGCTGCAGTGTGATGTGGAGCAGTGGACAGCCAGGGCTTGGAGACAGCTCGTAGTCCTCAGGGGTGGGCCAGCTGATAGTGTCACCGATGAGGTTTTTACTCTGAGAGGCGTGATGTGCCAGGGAGGGTTCCAGTAGCTCTTTGTTTGGGATGAGCACTGCTAATCGCCTACTTCCTCTGCCATGGGGCTGCACTGGTAAGGAATGCACTGAGGGGTGCCAACGCCTGCCGATTGAGCTTGGCCACATCCATCCCCTTGATGATACTGCTGGGATATGAGGGTGGTCAGATGGGCATGCTGGGTGGGTTGCCACATGACCAGCAGCCCTCCGAGCATTTGCATGGTCCTGTGAGCATTCAGCAGTCTCAGCAGCCAGGAAGCTGTAAGTTGCAGCTAAGGGGTGGATTTAAATAAATTTATAGCAGCAATGGGGGTCTCAGCCAAGGCACCTCGATCCCAAGGGGAACACCCCGAGTCCACACACTTGTCACCAAATCGGACTTCCAAACCATTAATCAGATTTAAATACATGCAAATCGCGGTATTGTATGTTGCCGCCGGCGCCGGGCGGGTAACTATCACAACAGGTTTGGTGCCGGCACCGACCCCACTTTTCAGGCGACAGTCCATTCTCTGCCCGATCGGGAATCCCTATACCGGCGTCGGGAAATGGAGAATCCACCCCTATATTTGTGTTCTATATAGTGGAAAAGAATTGAAAACATTAAAACTTCTATTCAATAGCAATGTTGGGGAAATTGAGTGACACACTGGAATTCTATACTTGAATGAGAATCAAGGCCGGGATTCTCCGCTATCCGGCGGGGCGGGCTGTACCAACTACGAGTGGCGTGAACCACTCCGGTGTTGGGCCGCCCGGAAGGTGCAGAATCCTCCGCACCTTCAGGGGCTAGGCCGGCGCCGGCGGGTTTGGTGCCGCACCAACCGGTGCCGAATGGCCTCCGCCGGCCGGCGCGGGTTGACGCATGCGTGGGAGCGCCAGCGTGTTCTGGCGTGATCCCAGCGCATGCACAGGTGGGTTCTTCTCCGCGCTGGCCATGGCGGACCGTTACAGCGGCCAGCGCAGAGGGAAAGAGTGCCCTCATGCCACAGGCCCGCCCGCAGATCGGTGGGCCCCAATCGCGGGCCAGGCCACCGTGGGGGCCCCCGGGACCAGATCCCCCCGCACCCTCCCCGACGACTCCGCGCACGGGCCATCCGCTGGCGGGACTGGCCGAAAACTGGCGGCCACTCGGCCCATCGCGGAGCGGAGGATCGCCGGGGGGGGCCAGTGCCAACGGCCCCCGACCGGCGCGACGCGATTCCCGCCCCCGCCGATAAACTGACACCGGAGAATCCGGCAGCCGCCAGCGGGGTGGGTTTCACGCTGGCCCCCGGCGATTCTCTGGCCGGGTGAGGGCTCAGAGAATCCCGCCCCAAGTTTAAATCGTTAAATTGTCTTGAGTCAATTGTCTTTGATCGTTGAAAACTGAAGGAATTCTTTCTGAAGCAAAATCAAAAAGCAATTGTTCAAGGCAACAATATCTTACAATATGCACAACATATGCTTAGGGAGGGAATTCCAGAGCTGAGGGACTAGACAGCTGGAAACATGACCGTCAATGGGAAGTGCGCAAGAGGCCTGAATTGGAGGAGCGTAGAGGTCTCAGGATTGTAAAACTGGAGGATATTACATAGATAGGGGATGAGGCCATGGAAGGCTGAGAATTTAAAATGAGGAGTTACCAGGCAAGGCACCAGTCCGTTTGCCAGGTCAACAGGCACCATTATCAATTCTTCGTCTTGCCTAAAGAATTCACTGAATAAATATAAAGGCAGAGTGCAGCCTGGATTTGTTTTAGCGCTGGTGACAAGCCAGACTCCCCCCTGGCATTGTGGCCTGTAAAATGACCTCCTCTCTAGTCGACGTTAAGTAGAGAAAGAAGTTAAAGCAGAGATTCAATCTCAGGGAGGGAAGGAGTAATTGCCTAGAAAATCATTCGCTGCTACTTTTCAACATCTAATACTCCAGATTTCCAATTTAGCACAAGCCTTTCTAAACATTTACATAAATGGATTTTGCAAATATTTTCTGAAAAGGTGTTTACTTGAAAGCAGAAAATAAGATGGATTACGAACAAATGCATCACATTAATCCATTCAAACCTTTTTGCATGTGCACCATTCACATGTGCTTTGGTCTAATTTATCCAATTTATCTAATTTTTTGTTTCAAATGACTAAACTGACAAGCACCTGAATTCCAAAAATGTTTCATTGCTGTTGAGACGGCCTCAGCTCCAGATACAACCCGGTCCGGCCCACTGCTTAAATGTTGCCATGCTGGTCACCACAGCAAATGTTGTGCTGCCCAAATTTTATCAATAAGTTTTTTTTTTTTGTATCTTCACTAGGTTTTTCATTCCATCGTGTTGATAGAAATTCAGTCACAATGTTTGGTCAAGATTAGCATGCATGCTATACTATCCTGGTAAAGTGTATAGCAGTAACTATAATGGACGGCAATGAGGCCTAAGCAGGGTTGATGTCTTCACAATAGCCCTACCCTGATAAATGAACGTCTGTTAAATGTCTCCTGCAGTGAAAAGATGCAATGTTTTCTTGTTCTTTTATTTGAATGTTAAGTGTAAGCTTCTCACAATAGACTGGTTTGTGCGTGAGTGTTTTGTCCGTTATAGGTAATATTTCCAATATTAATGTAATTGTGACTTGGCTGTGTGTAACAATACTGGTATAATTAGCCACCAAAAAGGCACCTGGGGATGCGTACTTATTGTTAAGTAGCTGGAATATGAAAAGGCCTGCCACAAGACTTGTTGTTTGCATAGCCAGACCAAGCCAGTTCCCCGAGAGAGATTCAACCCAGCCCACTTGGGTGGACAGTTAGTTAAGATCAACCATGGGATTCACCTATGTGCTATAATTTTAACCAGCTGATGTCAACATGACAGACTGCTATTTTAACCGGTGACCTGAATACAGAAGCTGTCACCCGCCAAATCCACTAAGCGGGAAGAGCAGACAGGACCAGAAGAAGCACATATGTTAAGCGACTATTCTTTCCATAGAATAGAATCGCAGAATAGTTACTGCGCGAAAGCGACTACTTGGCATGCCATATCCGTGCCAGCTCTCTGCAAGAGCAATTCATTGAATGCCACTCCCCCGGCTTTTCCCCACAGCCCTACAAAACCTTCCTCTCTCAGATAATGCTCCAATTCTCTTGTGAAAGCCAGGATGGAATCTTCTACCAGTAAGCACTCAGGCAGTGTATTCCAGAACCTAACCATTCTCTGCATGAAAAAGCTTTTCTTCAGGTCGCCATTTCTCCTTTTGCCAATCATCTTAAATCGGTGTCCTCCAGTTCTCGATCCTTCCACCAATGGGAACAGTTTCTCCCTATCCACCATGTTGACACCCATCACGGGTTTGAATGCCTCCATCAAATCCCCTCTCAACGTTCTCTTCAGTCCCAGCTCCTCCAATTTTTCAATGATGCTGATGTTTCTCATCATTGGGACAGTTCCCGTGAATCTTTTCTGCACCCCCTCTAATATCTTGACGTCCTTTTTGTTAACACGTGGTGTAAGGAGGAGCAGGAATGTTGCCTGATAGTGCCTTCCCTGACAATTTCTATGATAAGCTGACCGAGGCTCAGGAACTAAAATTTAGCAGGTCTCATGAGATCAGGATGGTTTGCTGCCTGCCTCAGCCCTCGCACAGCTAATTCCTCTCCCAGGTCTTTCATCCTTGCAATGAGTGAAAGATAAAGTGACTGAAAATGTATAAAGCTGGATAAAATTGCAACAATTTGTATTTATAGAGGACTCTAAAGTGCTATGATGCTTTACAGGAGGACAATAGAAATATTTTAGGGGCATCCTCAGAGCACCCCTGAAGAGGTCAAACATACCTGATGACTCATGGGAGACTCTGGGTTATGGCTGATCAAAAAGGAGAAGGTTCATTCAGGAAAGCACTGAACACATCAAGACCTAATAAGAAAAACTTCAGATCAGTATTCTTATTCCCCTTTTTTACTGTTTTATTTCCTCCTGGGGAGTGTGATGAATGTAAGAAATTGGTATACAGATTGTATATATATCTGTTGCAGTAATATTCTTTTTTTTTTTAAATCCTGGTTTAACATACAGGTCGGCAATGTGTCTACAAAGGTGCAATTAAGATGTCGTAAAAGTGAGACCATCATTCATTCCGGCCATGTATCTGTTTACAAAGAGAAGCCGAATGGAACTTTGTTATGGTTTCTTGAGATCCTCTGGAAAATAGATAATTTGAGACATTTGGTTTAGATTTAGGTAAGTAGGTCATGGAATCTGAGTGGACAAAGATGATGTAATTATTGGGAGGAGCAAAGTCTGTCTGTAATTTTGCAATTTGGTATGTGTTTGGCAGTCTGCTAGGAGGTTTTCAGTTAAGCAACAGTTTTTGCCAAATGCTGCCAGGTTGACCAGTAGTCTGATAAAGACAGAAGGATCTGCAGGCTGTTCCCTGAAAGGGTCTCTCTCGCTCTCTCTCTCTCTCTCTCATGTCATCTGCAAACTTACTAATTATATTATCGATATTCACATCCAAGTCTTTAATATATATCACAAACAGAAAGGTTCCCAGCACCATTTCCTGTGGTACACCACTGATCAGAGGTGTTCCAGTCATAAAAGCAACCCTCCACAATCACCCTTTGCCTCCTATTATCAAGCCAAGTTTGGATCCAATTTGCCATGGATCCCATGGGCTCTAGCCTTTTAGACCAGCCTTCCATCTGGGATTTAATCAAAGACTTACTGAAATCCATGTAAACCGCATCAACTGCACTACCCTCATCAATATAGTTAGTTACCTTTACAAAAAATGTAATTAAATTAGTTTAACAAGATCTCCGACCAACAAATCCGTGCTGATTATCCCTGATCAATCCCTGCCTTTCCAAGTGTTGATTTTTCCTGTCCCTCAGAATTATTTCTTATAATTTCCTTATCACTGACGTTAGACTAACTGGCCTGTAATTACCTGGCTTATCCCTGCTGCCCTTCTTGAATAAAGGAACCACATTAGCTATCTTCCAGTCATCTGGCACTTCACCTGTGGCCAGAAAAGATTCAAATATCTCTGTCAAGGTCCCTGCAAACCCCTCCCTTGCCTCCCATAGCAGCCTGGGATACATCACATCAGGCCCTGGGGATTTATGCACCTTTATGCCTGCCAAAACATCTAATACCTCATCTTTAGTAATCTTGGGCAGCATGGTAGCACAGTGGTTAGCACAGTTGCTTCAAAGCTCCAGGGTCCCAGGTTCGATTCCTGGTTTGGGTCACTGTCTGTGCGGAGTCTGCACGTTCTCCCCATGTCTGCGTGGGTTACCTCCGGGTGCTCCGGTTTCCTCCCACAGTCCAAAGATGTGCAGGTTAGGTGGATTGGCTATGCTAAATTGCCCTTAGTGCCCAAAAAGGTTAGGTGAGGTTACTGGGTAACGGGGATAGGTTGAAAGTGGGAGCTTAAGTGGGGCGCTCTTTCCAAGGGTAGGTGCAGACTCGATGGGCCAAATGGCCTCCTTCTGCACTGTAAATTCTATGAGTTAATGTGCTCCAGAACTTCACCATTCCAACTGAAATCTCCAACTATCACTCCTTAGTGAATAGAGATAAAAAATAGTAATTTAAGATCTTACCCACGTCCTCTGGCTCCATACACAGATTTCCCCATTGGTCTCTAATAGGCCTCACTTTTTCCCTGGTCATCCTTTTTCTCTTAATATACTTAACAAAATGCCTTGCTTTAATTCCATCTGCCAATGATATTTTGTGGTCCCACTTTGCCCTCCTAATTTCATTTTTAAGCTCTCCCTACACTCGCTGTAGTCCTGAAGGGCCTCCTCCATTTTTAGTGCGCTATATCTACCATATGCTTCCTTTTTTTTCTTTATCAAGCCCTCGATATCCCTTGACATACAGGGTGCCCTGGAATTGCCATCCTTGCCCTTCACTTTTAGAGGAACACGTTGGCCCTGAACTCTCACTATTTTCCTTTTAAATTCTTCCAACGGGAGTCTAAGTGCCGACGCCAGAGTAAAAACCGGAGTGTTTTACTCCGGCGTCAGCACCCGTTCCCAGACCCCTATTCTCCCCCCTCCGTGGGGCTAGCAGGGGCGTTGCGCGATCTATGGGGGCGGGGCCTCTGCGCGGCATCAGAGACCCGGCGCTGCGTAAAAGACGCGGCGCCTTGGGACCCGCGCATGCGCAGTTGGTCCGGCGCCAACTAGCGCATGCGCGGTGGCCGTCCTCCCCCAGGCCGCCCCGCACAAACATGGCGGATGGATCCAGGCTCGCCGGCGGAGGAAAGGAGGCCCGCCGACAGAGAGGCCGGCCGGCCGATCGGTTGGTCCCGATCGCGTACCAGGCCACTCCGGAGGCCCCCCCCCGGGAATGGAGCCCCCCCTCCCCCACAGGACACCCCCCCCCCAAGCCTTCGTGACGAGTACCCGCCGGCAGCGACCAGGTGTGGATGGCGCCGCCGGTGGGACTAGGGCATTTACGCGTGGCCGCTCGGCCCATCCGGGCCGGAGAATCGGCGCGCGCCGATTCTCCAAGCGGCACGGCGCGATTCGCGCGGTGCTGGTTTCCAGGAGGTGGGAGAATCGCGTTCGGGGGTCGGGGCGGCGTGGTGCAATTCGCACGGCACCCCAGCAATTCTCCCACCCGGCGGGGGGGGAGAATACCGCCAGGGGCTTTCCAACTGTAGATTTAACTGCAAGTTGCTGCTCCCAGTTTACGTTTGTCAGATCCTGTCTCATGTAATTGAAATCGTCTTTCTCCCAATTTAAACACTTTGGCCGAAATTCTCCGGCATCGGAGCGATGTCCGCCGACCGGCGCCAAAAACGGCGCTAATCAGTCCGGCATCGCGCCGCCCCAAAGGTGCGGAATCCTCTGCATCTTGGGGGGCTGAGCCCTAACCTTGAGAGGCTAGGCCAGCGCCGGACTGATTTCCGCCCCGCCAGCTGGCGGGAAAGGCCTTTGGTGCCCCGCCAGCTGGCGCGGAAATGGCATTGACGGGCGGCGCATGCGTGGGAGCGTTAGCGGCCGCTCGCGGCATCCCCGCGCATGCGCTGTGGAGGGAGTCTCGTCCGCCTCCGCCATGGTGGAGACCGTGGCGAAGGCGGAAGGAAAAGAGTGCCCCCACGGCACAGGCCCGCCCGCGGATCGGTGGGCCCCGATCGCGGGCCAGGCCACCGTGGGGGCAACCCCCGGGGCCAGATCGCCCCACGCCCCCCCCCCAGGACCCCGGAGCCCGCCCGCGCCGCCTTGTCCCGCCGGTAAAAGAGGTGGTTTAATCCACGCCGGCGGGACAGGCACCTAGCAGCGGGACTTCGGCCCATCCAGGCCGGAGAATCGCGGAGGGGGGCCCGCCAACCGGCGCGGCGTGATTCCCGCCCCCGCCGAATCTCCGGTGCCGGAGAATTCGGCAACCGACGGGGGCGGGATTCACGCCAGCCCCCGGCGATTCTCCGGCCCGGCGGGGGGTCGGAGAATCTCGCCCCTGATTTCTGTACCGCCCTTATCCCTTTCCCTACTAACTTTTTTTTCCAATTAAGGGGCAATTTAGCATTGCCAATCCACCTACCCTGCACATCTTTGGGTTGTGGGGGTGAAACTACGCAGACATGGGAAGAATGTGCAAACTCCACATGGACAGCGACTCAGGGCCGGGATTCGAACCCCGGTCCTCAGTGCCATAGGCATCAGTGCTAACCACTGTGCCACCATGCCGCCCTAACTTTGAAACTTACAGTATTATGGTCACTATCCCCAAAATGCTCACACATTGACACTTTGACCACTTTCCCAGCTTCATTTCCTAGGACTAGGTCTACTACTGCCCCATCCCTCGTAAGACTCTCTACACACTGGCACAAAAGGCTCTCCTGGATGTACTTTAAAAGCTCCACATCATCTAATCCTTTCACACTAAGGTGATTCCAGTTGATATTGGCGAAATTGAAATCCCCTACTATGATAACCCTATTCCTCTCACACCTCTCAGTGATTTGCCAACATATCTGCTCCTCCATCTCCCTCTGACTGTTGGGAGGCCTGTAGCATAATCCAAGCAAAGTGATTGCTCCTTTTTTTTTTCTCAGCTCCACCCACAAGGCCTCATTTGAAGAGTGTTCTAAGGCACCCTCCCTCATTAATGCAGTGATGGTTTTTTTTAAGCAATAATATAATGCCCCCTCCTCTCTTACATCCCCCACTATCCCACCCTCCTGGCACCTTGGCACTGCCAGGGTGCCAGGAGAGCACGACCAGGCTGGCAGTGCCAATGTGCTCAGGTGCCAGGTTGCCCCTGCCAGGGGCAATGCAGGTGCCGAGAAACACCCTGCGCAGTTCAGCGGCTTTTAACTTGAGAATTGTCCACTGGTTTATCTGTGTGCACTGTGGTGAGGGGAGAGAGGCATACTCAGTCTCTCGCAGAACTTTCTCGAAAAAGCAGTAGGAGAATGGGACACATACACATTCCCAATAGTCCCACAAAGTTCGACTAAGGCTGAGATTAAGTCTACTTCCAAATTGCCATCACTTGGGCCACCCAGAGGCCTCCGCAGCTGAATTCTAAAGCATTAAAATTTCCCCGACCTCTAGAGGACTTGGATTGTTAATCGTAATTCATGTCATTTTCTTCTGAATTGGTATCAGAAGCTATCCTGTGACTCATGAGTAATAAATGTCTCCACAGTCCCAGAGGGCCATAGGCTGCTCTTCGAGAGCTGACCAGTGGGAGGTTTAAGCTGAGGGTCACCACACCTGAGGGGCAAGGTAGAGAAGGCAGGGCCTTAATAGATAACCCTCAGCTGGTGCAGGAGCTGAACTAATGCTGTTGGCATCTCTCCGCATCACAAGCCTGCCGTCCAGCCAACTGAGCTAACTGATCCCCCTGAGACATTTAGCATGAGTAATAACTACTGTACAGACTGCTAGTCACACATGGCACTGTGTTATACCTAAGGCATTGAATGTATATATGTGGGAGTATAATGGAAGGGCAGGTTGAATTGCGGATCATGAATACAATCACAATTTTCTGGAAACTAGTAAGGAATTAGAATTGAGCCAATTGTTCACCATTCAGCTTCAGGAAGTCTGACAGATTCTGAGGCAACATCGCCCGCCTGGCGAGGGACTGGCATGGCTCGGTAGAAGTGTGGCCGTTAGACCACAGGTACCTGCTGGGTGACAAATTGGCTTTTTTCCAAAGAAAATAAGCCCACAAAGAACAGCTTTATAATATGTATTTGAGGAAATTCCTCACTCCAGGTCACTTGCAGTTTTGCCTTTTAGTATTGTGTGCCCAGCAGGTCGATGTGCTGCACCTAGAGTGTGGGCGAAGAGGGTTAGTGTGTAACCGCTACGCTGCTTCTCACTCAGCTCTCACTGCTGGCGAGCAGCAATGTGATAAGAGCCAAATGTTTTAGTCTCTCCCTCTCAGTACACGACCTTTCCATCAACATACTCTGGCAACACACAGAAACTGGAGGCGGAATCTAGCACCCTTCCCCGTGTCATGTTTAGTGGTGGGTAGGTAGGGGGGGTGGCTACAGGAGGTTGGCAAGTGAGATCCTGACCACCTTCCCACCTTCATCCCGATTACACCTGTGGCGTGAAATCCCATAGATGGCCTTCCCATCCCACTGCCAATTGAAGCCCTTTAGTGGATAATTAATGCCCGCTTAAGGGCCTCATACTGCCGCTGTTGGAATTAATTCAGTGGTGGGTGGTGGGCTCACCATGGGTGGGGAACGACAAATGAGCAATAACATTTTTGCTTGCAGGTTCCTGGGTTCCCACTGAGACTCTTGAGAGTCCACACACCTCATCCAGGTGGAGTTGAGAGGGACAACTGTGGGGAAGTGGCGTTAGTGTGAGAGGGGAGGGTGTGAGGCTTAGTGGAGAGCACTCACTAAGTGAGAAGTGCATGGGTGGATGTCCCAGAGGGCTGAGGGTCAGGGTTCTGTCTGACATCCTCAACGCTCACATTGATGTTCTCTTCTTTCCAGTCCATGATCCTGGAGAATCATGGAGCCAGTTAAGTTGGCTATTTTGCTCACAGCTATTGAGCAGCAGAGACATTGACATGCTGCTGCACATGGCCAGGACCAGTGCCCTGCAGAGGAGGGAGAGGCTGAGCCTGCAGCTGTTCCGGTAGCAACACCACAAATGGTGAAATCTTGAATGGATCTGGAACAAGTGCTGGGGAGGGGTATGTATTGGGATCCCCACTGATTGCAAAAATTAAGTTGCCCTGGGCAAGTGAATCAGCAGGAGGCCACCTTGATCATGGCGTGATTCATGTAGTTTCAAAAAAAATAGTTTAAAAGGTTCAATATTCAATGGGATTTCCCTAAAACAGCGCTGGTGGGATTTGCACCAGTTTTCGTACTGGAGCCGACACTGCCAAATTTTGGTCCGATTCCGCCCACTCTCTTCCTGGAGATTGAACTTCAACAATGGCCACCACTAGTGGTGGCGCTACAGAGCTGCAGATCCCCTGATTGTGCTGGTAGTTGTCAGGAGCAGGTCTGGCAGCTGACTTTTGACTGGCCGCCGCCAGCAATATGTCAGCCTGGGTCCTGCTGCTGGCCAATGTGGGATTACCTCCCGCTTTCAACCCCAGAGCAGCCGAACCTCCCCATTAACAGCAAAATCCAACCCAGTATTATTGTGCAAGCTATTACTCTCTTCTGTCATTCTGGGAGTGCTGCATTCATATTCCATCGGCCAAGTTATAGGTACAGCCTTTTGTACAGGTGAATGTGACCATTTTGAATTTAGAATTTATAGTTTGTTTAAATCCCATATAAAACTTAAGAATATCAAACCACTTGGAAGCAAAATATGGCAGCTGGCAAATAGATCATCAAAAACCAACGATCGAATCATAGAGACTGCAGTACAGAAGGAGGAGGGTGTTAATACTTTCAACGGTGGTGTCTCATTTTCTCTTTTAAAAAAAAAACAAGTTTTCTCCATAATTTTCTATCGATGAAATTGCAAGAGCATGGTTTCAAATAGTGCCTCAGAATACAATTTAACTGTGAAATGAAAATATAATATCCAGTTATAATGTATCTGTAACAATGAACTTTCCATGCTTCTTCGGACAGTTAATGAGCTACTTAATGGAAATAACTATTGTAAAAGGTTTCAGTAAGGGTAAGCGTGTGATTTTCAAACTAGGGGCCACGGACCACCGGGTTACAGAGATGAGAAGAATTTTTATTTTCTCTCAGATTGTCATGAGTCTCTGGGACTCGCTTCCTCAAAAGGCAGTGGAAGCAGAGTCTTTGACTATTTTTAAGGCTGAGCTAGATAGATTCTTCATTAACAAGGGGGTGAAAGGTTATCGGAGGTAGGCAGCAGTGCGGGGTCATGGATAGAATCTGATCAGCCATTGAATGGTGCAGCAGTCTCGAGGGGCCGAGTGGCCTACTCCTGCTCCTAATTCGTATGTTAGTGCGTATCCACTCTCTTTTCGGAGAGCCACAAAATAGTGGAACAATACCCGAATGAGCAGAGGCCGGAGGCAAGCTTAGAGCCAGCCGGGAGGTGAGAGTGGAGTGCAGCTGCCTCAGGTGCACAGCAGAGTGGACTAGCTGTCTCACCGCGGAGGAGCACTGAGAGCAATTGGAAGCTCACTGGGTAGATCCACGGATACCAAAGAAGGTGATGGGCCTCAGGTGAGGTCAGACTTGTTCAAAGAGAGGGAAGCTTTTAAAATATTTATTCAAAATAAGGACGTGAACAGACAAGGCTGCCCGGGTGTTATGAGGACATAGTTATATAATTTAGACTGGGGACAGGGGCCTGTGATTACTAAACCAGTTGAAAAGGGGACCTTCGACCAAAAATCATTTGCGAAACATTGGAGGATAGATTTGAGAGGAATATAGTATTATTTCAGAACTATACCGATAAAAAAAATGTATTAATTAGAAAGGAAAATATTCTCATGGTTGATAATTTTATTTAACAAAAAAAAGTAGAATATCTTTCTAATACTAAGAGTAAATACATTTTCTAAATTTCATCTATCATGTCATTCTCCTTCCAGTTTTGGCATCCAATATTCTCAAGACATTTCTGCTCTATATTCAATAATAATTGTTTATGGTTGCTACTTCTCCATTTCTTTTCCCAGATAATTGGAGGACCAAACTAGATGATAGATCTTTAATTTAAATAAAACAGACATTTATACCATTTATATTTCAATAGTTACTCTTTCCTCTAATAACGTGTGGCTATGTGCAATATGCAGTATTGTTTAAACAATGTTTTCTCTAGAGCTTCTTGTTATAGATAACAATTTTTCATTTGCAGAAAGGTAATCTTCTTTCCGTCTTGCTGTGAAGATCAGAAACTGATAATAAATAATCTAATCACTATTGCGGTAGATCATGCAGACTGGTCAGGGAAGGAGACAAAATAAAATGATCATGCGACATTGACTGTTGCAGCAAACTTTGAAATGTTCCCTGTTCGTAAAGCTCAGAACTGTGATGCCAACTTCATCTCGGGATCAGTTTTCAGAAGTTGAGAAATCCTAGGGCTGAATGCTCAGGCCCCACCAAGGTCGGGATCAGAAATACCGGCAATGGCTGACTAGCCAGTCTCCTAACCCCATTCCCAATATCAGTCCCTTTAGCCAAGGTGGGATCGGTACCAGCAGGGTTTCCGACTACCACGAGGCGGACAGCCAATTAGGTTTGTTAAGAGCCTTGTGAATGATAAGCAACAAAGGCCGACCCAGATCATTGTGTCAGCTGAGATTTTCCCAACACGACAGGTGGTGAGGGGTGTGGTGTGGGACAGTCTGGCAATTCAGCTGCTGGAGGCGTGCAACCTGACTCATCGTTTATGGCCATGATGTGGAGATGCAGGCGTTGGTCTGGGGTGGGCACAGTTAGAAGTCTTACAACATCAGGTTGTAGTCCAACAGGTTTGTTTGGAATCACAAGCTTTCGGAGCCCCACTCCTTAACACCCTTTCCCCCACACCCTTCTCCATTCCTCATCCATGCTAACCAATGCCCCTCCAATCACCCCAATATCTACTCATGCCCTCCTTCCCAACATATGCCCTTCCACTGCCCTAGGATCCTTTATCATCCCTATGCCGGCTCTTACCAGGTCTAATCTGCACACTTTAGGTTTCACACTCCAAGGCAACCAAAATCCCACTTGAGTGGAGGCAGCTGATGATTATATGATCAGCTTCCTCTGTGAAATGGGTATGTGTGAAACGCAACGTTCTCCCAATCTCACCGCCGTGCAAAAATGGAAATTCCAATATTTGGAGGCAGGACTTACAATTTTCAGCCGCTTCCGCTACTTTCACCATGGCGCGAGGCTCTATGTCCAATTGGCTGATCAATCCAATTGGCTCCACAAATCAATGGAAGTGATGAGTCCCAGATCTACGTCAGCGGAAGTGACCAGACAAGAGTGGCACATTTTGACGTGCCTCTGGGTGTCAGCAGTTATGGTCTCTAGCCTCCCTCTCAACCAATGCCCCATATAATGGCAGATAGCCATATTGGAATGGACTGTCCCAAAAGAAGTCAAAGGTTAACAGTCTGCATTTGGGTCCACAGGCGGCTCATGTGGACAAGAATCCTCAGCCATGGAGATCACAAAAATCCCCCAGATGAGCAACAGTAGATTTTCACCAGTTTTGCTGAACTCACTACAGGAACACCTCCAGGAGAGTGAGGAAACCTTGTGCTAAGATAAGCATTTAGCTGGTTGGGGGGGTGGGGTTTGTTGTTGAACACTTGCATGTCAAAGAATTTTAGTTCAATCATCTGTAAATAAATTAACCACCTTTCTCAGATTGTGGAATTTGATTTGTGGTTTCTAGTTAATCTGCGGTTGGTCAGGGCAGCTCGATGGTACAGTGGTTACCAGTGCTGCCTCACAGTGCCCAGGATCCCAGTTGAAGGATCCGGGTTCAACTCCAACCTCAGGTGACTGTGTGGAGTTTGTATGTTTTCCCTGTGTCTGCCATAGTTTCCCCCCATAGTCCAAAGATGTGCAGGTTAGGTGGATTGGCCATGTTAAATTTCCCCTTAGTTTCCAAAGGTGGGGATGCATGATTGGATCGGGGAGTGGGCCTAGGTTCGGGTGTTCTTTTGGAATGTCAGTGCAGACTCGATGGGCCGAATGGCCTCCTTTTACACTCTAGGAATTCTATGATTAAACAAAGTCTATTGTATGATTAAAACCCAAAGTTAAACTGGCCATCAATGGGGTTTTGGCTGGAAGAGTGGGGTAAGTTGACATTTAGGGATTTAATCTCCTGACTCTCCCATTCCACAGGGAGGGATGGGTTAAAATCAGAGCCACCAGATCTGACCTGGGCCAAAATATTCACTTTAACTTGAACAGTTGTACGCGTTCCTCATTAATAACCTTAACTGGGCCCATTAGACCGTCTTTCTCCACCCGCCTCCTCACAGTTTGCTAACGTTTGTTAAATCAGTTCTGGAACAGTAGAAATGCTCAAATCCTTGCTGAACTTGCAGAAATAGTCTATCAACACTTTCTATTTACATTACATTCCCATTTGCTCATTACCACCATTTTGGCTAAACTTACCAAACAAATGAAAATGTAAATAAAGCCTCATGTGACATAGGAAAAAATATAACTTTGTCAGCGTACCAAAATTAGCACAGTTCATATGGTGCACTGCTGTCAGAAACTTATAGACATTTATAGGTAGTGGGCGCGATCGAACGGCCTCGTTACGCCCGACTCAATAACATGACGAGAGGCCGTTAAATCGGGCTCTGGGCAAGGCGGTACCTTGGTACCCCTGATGCCATCTGGGCACTGCCAGGATACCCAGGTGGCACTGCCAGGGTGGCAGGTTACCCATGTCAGGGATCGGGCCGGGGGTTGCCCTGCCCTTATGAGGTGGGGTGAGGGGGTGCTCAAGGACTCACTAATCGGTAAGTTTGGGGGAGGGCGTCTGGAGGCCACAGTGGGGGGGTCCAGAGATCGGGGCAACATTTAAAAATGGTGCCCCAATCTCTTTCTGAAATGAATGTATGTGTGGCCTCGGCGGAGCAGCCTCGCCAAGGCGTGGAAAAGAAACAGAGTCCCGATTAATAGCGGGGTCGATAAACACCCCGCTTATCCCACCCAAAACGGATCTCTGCTATTTTTCCACTTGTTGACAATATTTGTTGCAAATGTAGCTCTTCGCTGGCATGAGAAGAAGGTTTTCTGTCTTTGTGCTGCCATATCTTCGGGTGTTTTACATTAATCTACTGAATTTCATTATTGTCCAAGCTCAGAAAAAGTCAACAAATTTTACCTCCCTGTTTCAAAGAGTTTCCATTGCCCAGTGGAAGGATTTTAGGAAGTGTCTGAGAACAGAACAGGTCAGCCTAACCTGGAACATCACACAAACAGTATTTTACATTCCATCTTGGGAGGAGGATAGCATGGGGGAAAAGTGGGTGGCATGGCAGAGGGCATCTTGCCATTCACCTACCCACCTCTGCTGATATTTAATCAACGGCATGGTGAGTGTCAAGTAACCGACTCCTCTCTCCCTACCTTTTGGACCAATTGAGACCCTTAAGGGGCCAATTCATTGCTATTTGACGGGTTTCTTCCAGCACTGCTGGCCTTTTATCAACAATGGATGATGCTCATGCCACACGGTAAGGCAGTCAGGTGAACACTGGCAGCTTTGTTGCCAGCTGACATGACCTTCCTGTTCAGGCCACCTCTGCCCATTTGTTTCTCCATTCCGCCCCCCGGCAGACCTCCGTGCCCTCGTCAGGGCTTGCCAGGCTGGCCCTTTTGACCCCCCCCCCCCCCCTCCTCCTGCTCACCTGGTTATCCAGCTCCACTGATGCTCTTTTCTGGACATTGGCTGCAGTCCCAGCAGTTGGCACTGTTTCCAATGGTTCCGCTGGTATTGGAGAGTTGCCAATCCTCTGATTGCCCGGCAACTCTCAGAGGTGGAACCCTTTCCCAGTTTGAGGCCTAAGACTCACCTTGAGCCAATTATCAGCCTGAGCACTGTAAAACCAGCTCGGGGTTTCTCAGGGGAGTGGGCCACTGCCTCCGCATAAATTCCAGCTCATCTCTCTCCCCCTCCGGCAGAATATAATTTGAGGATGACCGTTCTGTAGGGATTCACCAATGCATTGCACACCATTGCTGACTTTAATGTGACCAGATCATGCACAATATCGATCTTGTATTATTCCACAGTTGGTGTTTTAGAATTTAGAATGTAAAGAGACAAGTACGCTTGAAAAGACAAGAGTCCCAGTGTTGGATTAATGGGAGAATCCGCAATTGGTTTTGGTCAGGACTACATTGTCACATAAATTAACTGTAATCCTTATACATACATACCCAGTATCACACACCCAAAAACTAATAACTAATTCAGTACCATCAATACGTACGCCGCTAGAATTAAAATGCAACCTTCTTAGCATATGTCGCACATGCTGTGCATTTTCTGTAGGTGAAGATTAAAACAGGTATTTCTTTCGTAGTTATAATCGCACTTAAGAAAACAGACAGTCTAGCGACCAATGGCACTTGAAAGACTTTGATGCTTCCCATACTCTAGCAGGAGGGATGTTTCAGAATTTGCAATTATGCTGAACACTGAATCCATTATTTATGTTCGCAAATGAACTGTTGTTGAATCAGAAAGGCATACAGATATCAGGCAATAACCAGTCATTTGTATCCCCATTGCATGAAATTCACCAGAATAATTGTGAAATCAACTTTGTCCAATTTAGCAATAACTAACATCAGAACAGTTACTTCTTCCCCTAAAGGAACCAGCCAAGAATAAATGTCTGTGCGACATATTCATGAAGTTTTATGTGTCACAGCTTTTTCGTGGATAAATATAGAAATGACTCAAGTGATACAGAAAGGTCACAGTTTCATTTGTTGTAAAGCACTTTGCGATATCGTGAGGTTGTGAAAATCATTGTGTAAATGTGAGTCTTTTCCTTCTAACTGTGCTAGGTTAGTGGAGGAACACACATGGCCTTAGATTTCCTATTCCTGGTCACTTTCCAACAACCGCAGGCCGAAGTTCCATGTACGTTGGATGAGGACAACAGCAGGGTCAGCCGTAAAGCCCTTATAGTCAAGAATAATTACCGCCTTTCTGGTGGGTGCCCATAGAACCAAATTCCAGCATGAACCATTGTCTGGAGGGGAGAATTGGGGGAAATCAAAGAAGAAGTGAAAAAAATAGAGATCCATGCAATGAATATCATCTTGGGTGGAGTTTATTCCCCCAAGCCAGAGGCAGATTCGGAGGCAGGGAGGGATGTGTAATCAGGTGGGGTGGGTACGAAGTGGTGCAGATCCCTATCACCTCCATGTTCTTAACATTTTCTAGATACAAAGCAACACATAGGGGTTGAATTTATTTCCATGTCCTTATTTTTGTTGCATTTTTTGGTGATTTCTTCTTTTTATGTCAAAATAGAAATTAAATCATAAACATCAGGAAATAGCAGCAAAAATTAAAATATAGGTTTTATGCCCAGACAACTACCTGTTTATGTTGGCAAAAGGTTCAAATGACAAAGAATCTGACGTTTGTTATGTCTTTTCATGTTTTTCCCTCTTTGATACTTTCTTGTACATGTTTATGTAACAATTTCCCCTTTTGTCTGTCTACATATACAAACTGTTTTTCAGAACTATCAAAATCAAACGTACACATTTCCTTTGATTCCAGCCCTCTGGCCTTCTGAGAATGATTTATGAGGCTATCCTTACAAAAACCAGTTTAATGTCCTGATGTGTTTTCATAGTCCCTGAAATTTGCTGACAGATAATAATTGCAGTATTTGTTCATATTTCTGTTATCTTCTTTTGAGAAGGTTGAGAGGCGCACAGAAAGAGAGTTCTGTCAGGAAATAACTTTGAAGATTGGTACCGTATTTCCTGAAATAGAAGAGTATGGCCCAATCGCTTTTGGAATTGAGGTTATTGCAGTCTGCCGTTTTTAGTGTTAATGCTCGCAGCCATAAAGTTTAAAGTCAAGGAGGTTAAATATAGACCCAGGCCTAATTCTTTAACCCATAGAAACAGTTCTTGACAATTTTCCCAACATTTCCAGGCAAATTACTTTGTGCAGTCACATAAATCCACAGCTGTGCCTTTGGACCATTTGGCAAATTTTAGCTGTCCACCCATATTTTTTTCATCAGAATGGATGCCGTTAAAGGGGGTGAGTCAGCAATGTCTTGAAAAGCAATAGTTAACATTAGAAGCAAAAACAAGGCCAACTATTAAGCATCAAAGCAAATGTTCCATCCATTGCGTACCCTCACAATTAATGAGAAGTGTGGAGCTCTGCCACGCGAGGAGTGGCAATGAAGTCCTCCCAATTTTCCCTAAACCTACAACCCTTCAGATTCGCACAGCAGCCACTCCGCCAAACCCCTCCCCCCTCGCCCCCCCCCCCCGAATCGCAACTTCAACCCTCCACCGCCAACGGCGGATGTGCTGTTCCCACTCATCGGAGAGCAATCACTTCCCATTGGGATTGGGCGAGAGATAGCTGGGCCCAATAGCAGATGAGCCTTGAGAGAGAGAATATGAGCATGATATTCAGAAACTACTTTTTAAATATAAAAACAAGATACTGCGGATGCTGTAAGTCTGAGTTAAAAACAGAAAGTGCTGGAAAAACACAGCAGGCCCGACAGCATCTGAGGAGAGAGAAGCTGAGTTAACGTTTCGAGCCTACAGTGACTCTTCCTAGGAATCTTCATTGGCACTTTTTAATACTCTAGCCTGAATCTTCCGAGGAATGGCAATCACCATTGGATTTCCACTCCATTCCTAGTTTTCTGTGCGTGCCGAAGCTCCACACTTCTGGCGAGGTCATCCAATCCCGGCTTCTCCAGAAATGCGGAGCGTACCTGAAATGGAACTGGTTCTTCGTAGTGCTAGACTGGTGGTGGAAGGCAGGACATGTCTAATTTCTAATAATAATCTTTATTAGTGTCACAAGTAGGCTTACATTAACTCTTCATTGAAGTTGCTGTTCATCTGGCGCCTGTTCAGGTACACTGAGGGATAATTCAGAATGTCCAATTCACCTAACAAGCACATCTTGCGGGACTTGTGGGAGGAGACCGGAGAGCCTTGAGGAAACCCACGCAGACACAGGGAGAACGTGCAGACTCCACACAAACAGTGACCCAAGCCGGGAATTGAAACTGGGACCCTGGTGCTGTGAAGCAACAGTGCGAACTACTGTGCTACCATGCCGCCCATCTACAACGCTACCAGCCATTTTCTGGTAAGTAAAGAGTTTAAATGTCCCAAAGCTTGTTTGAAAAGCTACGGAGACAGGGGGCTGGATTCTCCACTCCGTCAAGGTTCACGACGGCGCGAAACGGCCCCGGTCCCGACCGGTCCTGACAATGGGTCAGGATCGGGGCCGCGTCATCTACACGCGCCAGCCTTTGCCGCCCGCGTAAAAGCAGCGCCGCATAGATGACGCGGCCAGCGCCACATAACAGGCGTCATCCGCGCATGCGTGGTTGCCGTCCTCTCTAAGTCCGCCCCGCAAGAAGATGTCTGACGGATCTTGCGGGGCCGCAGAAGGAAGGAGGTCCTCCTTCAGAGAGGACGGCCCGACGATCGGTGGGCACCGATCGCGGGTCACCCCACATCTGAGGTACCCCCCGGTGCAGGATCCCCCCTCGCCTCCTCGCAGGCCGCCGCCGCCCCAACGTTCACGCACCGCTCACGACTGCAGCGACCAGGTGTGGACGGCGCCGGGGGGGGAACCCGCCGTTTTGGCCTGGCCGCTCGGCCCATCCGGGCCTCAGAATAGCGGGGGTGCCGGAGAATCGCCATTTTCGGTGTCTCCGGCGATTCTCCGGCCTGCAGCCCGCGAAACTCGACCGGGCCGTTCCCGCCGCTTGGGAGAATTGCGGGAGGGCGTCGGACCAGCATCCCGGGAAATGTTGGCGGCCCAGGCGATTCTCCCAACCGGCGTGGGAGTGGAGAATCGCACCCAGGGTAAGTTGATAAAGGTGTAGGTGGGTGAGGTAAGGGGTAAGGTAGGTAAAGGGGTAGGGTAGGTGAGGTAAGGAATTAGAATGGGTAAGGGGATATGGTGGGTGAGAAAAGTGGGTAAGGGGATAGGGTGTATGAGAGAGTACAGGTGGCAGATGGGTAGGGTGGTGGGGTAAGTTGGTAAGGTGGTAGGGTGGGTAAATGGTTAAGGGGAAAGGTAGATGAGGGCAGCGGGTGAGTGATGGGGTAAGGTGGCAGCTCGGTAGGTTGATGAGGTCAAGTTGGGGGAGGTTATGGCATTGGGGGGGAAGTTGGGAGTTTGGGGGAGAGCTGTGTGGTGAGATCGGGTCAAGTTGGGTTGGGAGAGTCAGGGGGGTCAAAGGAGAGTTGCTGAGGGGGGAGTCGGGTTAGCTGAGGGGGGAATCGGGTGGTGAGGTTCGGTCAGGATGGGTCTGGGGGAGTCATGGAGTCAGAGGAGCGTCAAAGAGGTGAGGATTCAGGGATTTGGGGGAGAGTTGTGTGGTGAGGTCAAGTCTAGTTGGATCCGGGGGAGTCAGGGGGTCAGAGGGGTGTCGGAGGGTTAGTGGGGGAGTTGGGTGGTGAGGTTGGGTTGGGGGAGTCAGAGAACGAATGAGTGTATCAGGTGGCAATATTCAGTCAGGTTGCATCAGGGAGGTCTGGGGGGGTATCGGTGATGGGATGAGTCAGGCATTCAGGTTGGGTTAGGTTTGGTTGGGGAGTCGAGGGAATTGAGGTGGAAGTCGGGTCGGGGGTGAATTCGAGGGGTCGGGAGAAATCAGGAGATCAATGGGGTGGCCAGAGGGGTGTAGGTTGTATATTAACCCAAGAGTTAGACTAGAATTTCTTTTGCCTACGATTTCCCAGATACCTACCTAAGTAGATAAATTGGAACTACCCAAACTCTAACTCAGAGTTGGAGACTTTTTCAGAGGTCAGGAGGTGCAGATAAATTGCCCATCGGAAGTTCAAACTGCCTGGGCAATTCCCAACGAGTCATTGCATTGCATTGACACTTCCAAATGGCACATCTCGGGGTACATCCCGTCTCTGACAATCTGGAGACTCGACGATCTGGGCCATTCGCTTTCAGAATAATGCATAATCCATAAAGCAAAAGGATTTGTGGATAATTCCACAAGGATTGATTTTCTTTCATTTTTTTATTTAATTGGTTTCGTTTTTTGCCTTTGTCAAACTGAGCTTCTGGTATCAGACATTGTACTAATTAAGTTCACATTTTTTTTCTGTCTGGATCAGAAATTATGGGTACGATTTAACTAAAGGAAAATAGAGTCCGTTCTGGGCGGGAATCAAGGGGTTATTCCTGCCGTTTGTTTGTCCAGGCAGGTTGTCTTCCCCACTAGATCACCCAGCCAGTGAGGAGCTGGGAGAAGACCAGTCCCAGCAAAGTAAAGTTAGATTGATTTTATTTTTGGTTTCCTTGTGACCCAAAATGAGCAGGACTGCGGTAAGTAGAATGCCTAGACGTTGTAGAAATTACGAACCAGGTTTATTTTAACACAATTCTAATATGGCAGTACAATAGCACAGTGGTTAGCACTGTTGCTTCACAGCTCCAGGGTCCCAGGTTCGATTCCCGGCTTGGGTCACTGTCTGTGCAGAGTCTGCACGTTCTCCCCGTGTCTGCTTGTGTTTCCTCCGGGTGCTCGGATTTCCTCCCACAAGTCCCGAAAGACGTGCTTGTTAGGTGAATTGGACATTCTGAATTCTCCCTCAGTGTACCCGAACAGGTGCCGGAGTGTGGTGACCAGGGGATTTTCACAGTAACTTCATTGCAGTGTTAATGTAAACCTACTTGTGACACTAATGAAGATTATATTATTACTCCTCCACTCCTCTAAGGGTCTCTTTCCCCCACCTGCACCAAGGCCGGGGTTTTTATACAGCTGGGTCTCTCCTTGTAGAGGGGAAGCCTTGCCTCCTTAATGGGGAAGTTCCCCCCCCCTCCCCCATTAAAGGGGAAGTTCATATTCCCGGAATGGCAAGGGTAATCGTATTGGCCTGATCTCAGGACTGTCCTTGGGGTTACAACAACTATATTATTCCTGAAGCTGTGATTCTGAATAATTCACCCTTACAGATATTAACTTCTGTCAGTTCGGAAGGAGTCATGGACTATCTGTAACTCCCTACGGCAACCCTGATAGTGAATGCCATTTAAGCTCTCTAAAACCTTGTACTTATCATTAGTTTGTGTTGATTGGAGAGGGAAATTGGATTTGCAGCATATTCTTGAATAATGTGACAATATGAAAAATTAACGTATGTCAGTTCTCCAGTTGGTTGGAGAACAGTAACTTGATATCAATATGAATTATCTCATGATCATGAGTAATGTATATGATTGCTTAGCAACCAAGGCACAAGTAATAGATGCCTGGAGGTAAACACTCAAAACATATTCCAGCAAGGTTAAAGAAAGAAAATCAGTTTCTCCCGCGAGATACCTTGTTTATTCCATAACTTTTTTCCATAGATTTGTATGTTTTTTTTTAAACCAGCTGCCAAAGATTAAGTGCGAGAGAAAAAGGGGCAGTTGCCATTATCCACGTTGTGACTGTATTACTCATGCTTTCTTTCAAATAAAAGATTGAGTGAATGAATAAGCTTTATAATAATCATCTTCCATACATTTTTATCTGGTTGTCCTTTTTCTCTCAAAGCTGATATTGTCTCATTGGTTCAGTGGTGGCAAATTTATCTCTGATGCAGAAAGATGTGGGTCCAAGCCCCATGGCTAGGCCTTGAGTCCAGGATCGATGGTACCATTGTGATCTGGTGCTGAGCTACTGCTGCTTTAGCGGTAGTGCCATTTTTAAGAACAAATTAAAAAATCCTGCGGCATAAATACAAAGAAAATAAGTGATTTCTCCGAGTGCCCTGGCCAACACTCACCTCTTAACCAACAAACCCAGTCAGACATCTAATTGCCTGTTTATTTATCATGTTTCCTGACAGTAAGGCTTGTGCACAAATCGGTCAACCAAAACCCAGTGGGATTCTCTAAATATGCGGATCGGGATCCAACGCCAACACTGTGCCCGATAGCAATTTTAACTCTGTCCTGAGCAGCTTTCCCGGCAGATGGAGACAACAGGACCAGCAGCAAAGGAGGACATGCAAGGAAAGTTTAATACTCTCCATTGTACCCACCCTCCAACCTCTGTGCCAGGTTCTTCCCGAGATTCCTGATGCCCTCTCTTGCCTGAGTGTCGGCAGGATAGAGGCCTCTTCAGTCCTTTTGTCAAAATTGCCATGGCCTCATTTTCCATTGTAAATCCTCTCCCATCTATAATCCCCGCCCCCAACTTAAGTGCCAAATCCCAACCCTTCCTCACCATGGCTTGTATCTTTCACCCAATGCAATCGCACTCTAATCCAATATAATTAAATTAATCTTATGTAGAGCTCTATGGTTTCTGTAAGCCATGCTTCCAATGTGTGTGTTCATTTTAAACTCTAATCAGGACATTAGAGATACCATTGCCCCCCCCGAGGGTTATTGAAACAAGGATTGCTCCCCTCAACTAGACCTTCACTCAACCAGTCCTGACACCACTGTTACTCATTTAAGTAACCATCTGAGTTTCAGTAGCATAACAGCCCTGTGCTGGGTGCAGCTTGGAAATCAGGAGAGCAGAATGGCTGAAGATCGCAGCAGGATGAGGTGTCGGGTGCTCTGAGGTACAGACGAACCAACACGGTTGCGATTGGTACAACGCAGTTTTATTCCAACTAACTATTTACACATCTGACTTGGTACTCAGCATGTTGTGACTGTGTGAGTGTCTTGCTAATGAGGTCCTGGCCCTGTGCTGTCTCCAGATGGACTGCCCAGGAGGTGTCTTGTTTCTTGTCTTATACTGTGTCTGCTCTTGTCTGTGATTGGCTGTCGTGTTATGTGTGCTAATTGGTCTGTTGGTCTGTCTATCATGATGTATGTGTTATGATGTATGTTTGAATATCATGACACGGGAGACTGGGGATGGCGGGGGGGAGTTGAGTCAGTGAGCTGAATATTGTGGCAAGCATGAGCTCCCCAAATCATGAACATGCCAGTGTCCGAGCCCCACCAGCCTGTGCAATTCTCCCAGAGGTGGCCAAATAACTCGCCACTTCAGGTAGTCTGGCCCGATTGCGGATGGTGGGTGAATGCACAGGCTGGATGGTCAATTCAAGAGCCGGAGGATTTGGGAAGCTGGCAGTCCCTCTGGATGAGGTGGGTGTGGCATGCATGTGGGGGACTTCAAGCACGCCCCAAAATGGAGGCAACCCCTGACGACTTAGGTTTTATTGAAATAAGTTAGGCCATAGTTGCCAGGCCATCATTGCGGAGAGGGCACAACTGGCACCTGTATGGAATTGCTGGCATGGCTTCTTTCAACCCACCTATCCTCAGTGGCAAAATCCAGCACGGTGAATTGACTCCTGGGCAGCTGTAGTGCATGGTTCATGTGCGATGTTGGACCAGTTTAAAAGTGACATTTAAAAAGACCTGACAGAGTGACCCAGGGAAAGAAGCAAGGACTGTTGGACATTCCCTCCACTGTGTACTGACAAGCCCCTCTTGATCCATCAACAAAGCCAAACAGCCCCTTTGAAACCCAAAGCTCAATGACCACTCTGTTGGAGGCTGGCATTTCATTGCAATCTATCAACGGCAGCACAGTATTCTCTTGACACCCAAAATACATCCATTCACTTGACCAACTTGCTTGAATTGAGCAAGGAGGGCAGAATTTCTGGTTATGAATACATCAAGGAACATTCAACTGATGCAAGTTTAATATTCAGGTATTTAACAGGCATGCAAATTACAGATGTGACCAGCAACTTTGTACTTTGGAATTTTAACGAAAATTTAATATATTTAAATATTGTAAGGCAAGTTGCTACCTCTGGATATTATTTATGGAGGAGACACCTAGGGAAGGAAAGTTAATCACCAGGAAACAATGGGGCATCAATTAACTTGTTATCAAGCCATTCGAATGGTCTATTTGCTCAGACCTGCATTTTCCAGCAGCACATGCTGAAGCTGAAGCCAGGCCATTGCCTAGAGGCAGCCTCCTGACAGAAGGCCGGAGACTGGTGAAGCATCCTTTGTGACCTCTATATATTTAATATTTATATATTTACAGTCACTTGGTGGTACAGAACTTGAATATCGTTGAAAAGAGAGACGGGTTGTCAAAGCTTTTCAGCTTGCACTCATCAGGACCAATGCAAGAATGACAAATTTCTAACCATCAAACAATTTATACTACAGGAAAAAAGGTGTTGATTTGTTTGCAAGTCAATTCTGATTGGCCGAGGACTCAGAAATGCTGTATGCTAAACTCACTGTAGTCTTGCCATTCCATTGTCCCTGTGGCAGAACAATTGTGCAATCCTCACAGTTTGCCAGCAGGTCAGGCTTTCTCTCCCCTCATCTTCTTTCTGTTTGAATGAAAGATATGTTACCTCAGGACTGGGCTCCTTAGGTACCCACTGGCTGGAATCCCAGAGCTGGTGGACAATACAGCATGGAATAATAAGTGGCTTTGTACATCAATTCTGAGTTAACTCACTCAGAGGGCGAGTTAAAATTTCAACTCAAATATTAAGACCTTCTTGTAAAACGGATCCTGAAATTTGTGGCAGGCGATGGAGGACAACCAGGCTGCTAAAGGAGAAATTTGTACAAACCTAAAATGGCAGGTATGCATAGTATGGATCTAAGGGGCCATTTGGCATGGCCAATCCACCTAAGCTGCACATCTTTGGTTTAAAGTGTGCCCGTGTAAGTGACACTTACGACAATGGCAAATAGATATGCCCAATTGTCTCAATTCAGACGGTGGTCTGGGATAAATGTGGACATTATAAGTGCCGGGGGCTGCAGGATGTTACAAAGGGATATAGACAGATTAGGTGAGTGGGAAAAACTAGCAAATGGAGTTCGGTCTGGGGAAATGGGAAACTGTTTACATTGGACAAATCAGAATATTTTTAAATGATGAGAAATTAGAAAATGTGGAGAAGATATTTGAGTGCCCAGGTACACAAATCAGCAAAAGCTAATGAACAGTTAAAAAGATTATTCATGAACACCAAGGGAATGTTGACATTTATTATAAGGGGCTTACAAAATAAATGTGAGGGAGTAAGTCTTCAGTTGTATAGAGGCTTGATCAGACTCCATCGAAGAAGGCCTCACATCCCCATAAATTCAACGATAAATGTAGATTTGAGTAATTAGAGTAGATTACAATTGAATATTACTGTTACAGTTCAGACTTCCTTTCAACACCTTGCGCCCAGGGCAAAAAAGGCTTTCCATAAGCAGAACAAGTCCCAGTGAATTGAAATCTCGACATATACATATATGTGGTTAATGGGAAAGTGAGCGACAGATAGTCGCTGGGTATGATGGTGACCACTGGAGAATGTATAGCATTGTCTATTGCATTCTCCTGTTCCCTCCACGGGGCAGAAAGGTTCAACCTAACAGATTTATTTACAGGTAAAATAACACACGGCAGTAATGAGGCATAGAAAAATACAGGAAGGTTAATATTTACAAAACAACAAAGATGCAATGAGTTCCTATTTTTTTAAAACTACCTTTTCAAGACATTTTTCATAAACAACCTAACAATCACCAGGGCCTTTGGAGGAATCAGTCCCACGTCGTCCATCATGAATGCAATATTCCCAGCCAACCCACAGAGCACAGATCTCCAGTCAAATCTAAAGACGTAGAGGAGAAATCTGCACAATTGATTTGTGCCTTGAGAATCCATTCAGGTTACAGACAGCTGTCACATGTTTTAAGGTGCACTGTTAATATTTAGGTGGTGGCATCGCCCAGCTTCCATTTCCCTTTTATTGGCTCAGAGTTCAGAGAAATTAAATTTTGTCTATTCCACAGTATGTTAATTCACAGGTGTTAACATTTCAAATGATTTGTCTTGTTTTGATCAGTCAGAATAGTTGAAATTGCAATCTAGCCTCAGCCACTGCAATGTGAGCAGTCTGTGAATTATTGCACAGGAGAATTTTGGAACTGAAAATTATAGCTTACAGAAATCATTAAATACTATATATTTTTTAAAAGCAGATAGATGGTAGGGTATCAGATACAAAAAAAATCGCACACACACACAAAGTACAGATAACATAAAGCTGTTTGGACTTTGAGTCTAATTCTATGGTTCCATTGACAGTTTGCCACAAACAACAGTTTTCTTAACTGAGATGAACTAACAAAGTAAATCAGGCACCAATGTCTGCTGGAAGTTGAAAGTGGCAACAAAAAGATGGTTACATAGCTGTGTCCCTGAGGGAAGTGTTCCACAGCCAAAATAAAAACAAAAAATGCTGGAAATAATCAGCAAGTTATGTCTGTATCCATCGAGAGAGAAACAGGGTTAACGGGATGGGTTCTCCATTGCCCGACCCCGATATCGGGATTGCTGATCGGGCGGAGAAAAGCGGTGGGTGGCCTGAACAATGGGATCGACGCTGGGTGACATACCCATGGCAAAGCTCCGCTGCCCTGCCACCAGCCTCAGCGAACTACCCGTCCCGTTCAAATCCACGATTTGAATGTATTTAAATCTGATTAACAGGCTGGAAGCCCAATTCACCAACCTCCCCCCACACCCAGTTATACACTGACCCCCACAGCGTGAAATCCATTGGGCGGGCGATAGTGCAAGCTTGCCCAAACATGGCGCTGATGCAGTGGACCCCAAAAATGAATTGAATACATACTTGATAGGTAAAAAATTGCAGGAATGTGGGACTAATTGGATAACTCTTTCAAAGAGCCAGAAGATATATGATGGGCTGAATGGCATCCTTCTGTTCTTTATGTGTGAATGAGTTCTCACTCCTGATTAGACTTGTTGATGATGGCTTCACATCAGTCGGATACTTTCAGTCAATCAACAATTGCCCATGACATTGTGTACAAACGTTTTGAAAATCTATTTATATTACACTCATAGCTGCAGTGTTACAACACCCTGGGCTTGTGTGCGGTCAATTACAGGCCCCAGAGTCCTGTAATTCACTTAACCAATCAATTCAGATAAAATCTTTGGCCCTTGGCCGTCCAATAATTACAGTCACCGGGGTTTGTAAGTTGAAACACTATTACTGTTTATTTATAACAGAAATCAAGATGAAATATGCAGTGTCAGCTGGATAACATGCAAACTAACCTATTACCCTCCTCCCTTTAACTATTCCATCCTCAAGACAGACAAACACAGAGGGGTGTAAAGGGATAAAAATAATAAGGATTAAGGTAAAAAGGATAAGAGTCCTTGCTTTCAATGATGAGTCCTTTGCAGCTAGCTTTCCTCCCAGCATGCTGATTGTTCGAAGCTACTGGTTTACAGTTGGTGATGGTTTTCTTGCAGAATTAGTCATTCATTACTCACAAGCAGTAGGATTTCTCCTGGAGAGACACTTTAGCCTTTATTAAACTGGGCCATCAACTCAAAGGTCCATCTTTGAGTCTATCTCTCTCTTAAAATCCTTTGTCTTGCACCAAACCCAGCTTCTAGCACGAATTTTGATCTCAATCCTTTGCAGTCTCAATAAAATGACATCCAGCCTTACTGGGGAGAGAGATTTTTAGAGAGAATTCATAAGATCCTTGAGAGAGGGAGTTAGAACTCCTCCATCCAGCTTCCTGAATTGAAAGTGAAACTAACTCCAGCCTTGTGACACACTGAGAAACATGTCAGCGGGACCAGAACCAATCACTGCTGGTTATCGGCAAAGCCCTGCATTTCGAGCCAGTTCATTGGCCGTCAGCCAAGTCAGTCAAACGCATTCATCACAGATCTCACCTGTTTGAATTAAAGGCAAAGGCCGCATTAAAGTCACAGGTCCATTAAACACATGGATCAAAATTGCAATAGCCAAAAAAAAAGAAAGAGGAAAACAGGGAACAGTGTTTAAACAGGAGGATCCATACAGCAGTCAAAATTGAGTTTTCTTTAAATCCTGGGGCGATTGGAAGGTCAATTAAAAAAATTTCCTTTATTTCTCCCAAAGCGTACCCCCCTTAACCGCGACACAAAACAAATGCTTCTTACAGCTTGAACTCTCTTCAGCCTTGATGGGTTTCTGAAACATGGGCTCATATCATTCAACTAGGCTTCATCTGTTTAAAGACGAACTGTGGTGTTCCGAGCACACCTTACAAAGGTTAGAATTAGTCAATTCTTTGAAGGTGTGGATGATAGATGCGATCAGTGTCTGGGGTCCCGGCCCATCATGCACAAATGTTCTGGTCGTGCTCAAAGCTGGCGGACCTCTGGAGGTCATTATTTGAGACTATGTCGGCAATCTTGAACATTGGGTTGAAGCCTTGCCGATTGGCGGCAATTTGGGGGTTTCTGGTTGTGCCGGAACTCCGGACGGGGGCGGGTCAGACGTCCTTGCCTTTGCCTCTGATGCGACCATCAATTCACACGAGACAGAGAGTTGAAGTGAACCATGGCTTTAATCAACTAGAACTGTGCCTGCCTGCGACTGCTCTGCACTGAGAGCCACCTACAGGGCAGCTGCTCTATATACCTCTCCTCAAGGGGGCGGAGCCCACAAGGGCACCAACATGATACAAGCGGTGTAATACAATACAATGGTCCATAGGTGGAGCCCACAAGGGCAACAACATAGTACAATGCAATACAGTGGTGAATGGTTGCCATAATATATTCACCACAGCCTCATTGGTGGCAAGGGGGCGGATCCTCATGGGTTGGAGGTCGATTACAATGCCAAGCAACTTTGCGTGGATGGGTGACTTGATAGAGTTTTTCCGCCTCGGGAAGGTTAAGTTTACCGTGAGAGGGTCAGTGGAAGGGTTTTACCACAGATGGCAGCCGTTTATATTGTGCTTTAAAGAGCTGGTTACTGTTAACTGTTAGGAGGAGGGGGAGGGGGAGTGGGGAGGATTTAGTAACTAAGTTTAACTGTTGTAAGGGAAGGGGGGTTAAGGAAGGGAACTCTTAATATTTAATTGTTATTCTGTGTTTTTGTAGGATTTGTATTAAAATTATTAAAAAGTTTTAATAAAAATATTTCCAAAAAAAAAAGATGACTGCAATTTACAATGAAATCACATTAATTCAGGAGTGTGATGGAATATTCTCGCTTACCTGGATAAGTGTAATTCCAACAACATCCAAGAAGCTTGATATCATCCAGGATATAGCAACCCACTTGATTGGCACCCTGGGCGAAATTCTCCTACCCGCCCCGCCACATTTCTGCCCCGACCGGCCGGCGGGAGTCTCCGTAACACCGGCCGGTCAATGGGGTTTCCCATTGTGGGGCAGCCCCACGCCGTCGGGAAACCTCCGGGCGCCGGCAAAACGGAGACTCCCGCCGGCGGAGAATGACGCCCCCTATCCCCAAACATTCACTCCTTCCACCACCGACGCACAGAGCAACTGTATGTACCATGTACAAGACACACTGCAGAAACTCATCAAGCCTCCTGAGACAGCACCTTCCAAACCAAAGACCTTACCATTACCATATAGAAGGATTTTTTTTTAAGTTTAGAGTATCCAATTCTTTTCTTTTTCCAATTAAGGGGCAATATAGTGTGGCCAATTCACCTACCCCGCACATCTATTTGGGTTGTGGGGTGAGACCCATGCGGACAATGGGAGAATGTGCAAACTCCACACGGACAGTGATCCAGTGCTGGGATCGAACCCAGTTCCTCAGCGCCATGAGGCAGCAGTACTAACCACTGCGTTACCATGCCGCCCTTACTATCTGAATGGATAAGTGCAACAGACACATGGGAACACCACCATCTGGAAGTTCAACTCCAAGCCATCAATCACCCTGACTTGGAATATATCGCTATTCCTTCACTGTAACTGGGGCAAACTCCTGGAGCTCCCTCCCTAACAGCACTGCAGTGGTTCAAGAAGACAACTCTTGGGCAGCATGGTGGCACAGTGGTTAGCACTGCAGCCTCACAGCGCCAGGAACCCGGGTCCATTTCCAGTCTAAGGTGTGTGGAGTCTCCACATTCTCCTTGTGTCCGTGTGGGTTTCCTCTGGGTGCTCCGGTTTCCTCCCACAGTCCAAAGATGTGCAGGTTAGGCGGATTGGCAATGCTAAATTGCCCCTTAGAGACCAAAGGGTTAGGGGAGATTACGGGGATAGGGTGGGCAGGGGGCCTAGGTAGGGTGCTCTTTCGAAGGATCGATGCAGACTCGATGGGTCGAATGACTTCCTTCTGCGCTGTAGGGATTCTATGTTCTATGAACTCACTGCCCTCTTCTCAAGGGCAATTAGGGATGGGCAATAAATGCTGGCCTGGCCAGCAACACCGAAGATCCCTAAGTGAATTTTTGAAAACATAGATCTCCCTCTGTTGAGGATATGGAAGGATTTCTTAAACTGAGTAAATCATACCCTAAATCAAGATGTGCACTGAAAAATGTTAACGTTTCAAGTTGGCTTCAAGATTTGGGAAGGTTTTTCCCTAATCCAATGTCTATCTACTACTATAGTCATCAACCACACAAACACAAGTCCACTTTACTCTGATTTAACTGCATCACTTTGTGGCATATGTAAAGTAGAATTCAGGGAATTTGGATAAATTTGTTAGGTGTCCCGATGAATGACACTTGTACATTACTGTAGATAGGAGTGTAATATAAATAGATTTTTAAAACATTAGTACACAATGATTGAATGCTATGGGCAATTATTGATTGGCTGCAAGTGTCCAACTGGTGTGAAACTGTCATCACAAGTCTAATCAGGAATGAAGAATTAATTCACACTTAAACTGCACAAAGAAGCCATTCAGCCCATTATATCTGTTCTGACTCTTTGAAAGAATTACCCAATTAGACCCACTATGCATCTCTAGCCAAGAGCTCTGTAATTTTTTACCTAGCAAGTATGTATTCAATTCATTTTTGGGAGTTACTATTGAATCTATTTCCAATATCACTTCAGACAATGCATTCCGGATCACAGCTTGCGGTAGGAAATAATCCTCCGTATTTCCTCTCTGGATCTTTCACCAAATATCTTGGGCGGGATTCTCCACTCCCACGCCGAAGTGGCCGCGCCGTCGTGAACGCCGTTGAGGTTCACGATGGCGCGGAACAGCCCCGGTCCCAACCGATTCAGGCCCTGACAATGGGCCAGCATCGGGGCCGCGTCATCTACACGCGCCCGGCCTTATCGCCCGTGTAAAAGGAGGACCTCCTTCCTTCCGCGGCCCCGCAAGATCTGTCCCCCATCTTCTTGCGGGGCGGAGTTAGAGAGGACGGCAACCACGCATGCGCGGGTTGGCGCCGGCCAACCCGCGCATGCGCGGATGACATCCGTTATGCGTCGCTGGCCGCGTCATCTTTGCGGCGCCGCTTTTACGCGGGCGACAAGGCCTGGTGCATGTAAATGACGCGGCCCCGATACTGGCCCATTGTCAGGGCCTGAATCGGTCGGGACCGGGGCCGTTCCGCGCCGTCGTGAACCTCGACGGCGTTCACGACGGCGCGGCCACTTCGGCGTGGGAGTGGAGAATACCGCCCCCCGTTCTCCGCCCCCGCGCCGAGCGCAATTTTGGAGCGGAGGCTCGGAGAAACCCAGCCCACATCTTGAGCTTTTAAAGTCCAAGTTTGACAACACCTACTCAGTAGGTGATTCCGTTTTTCTTTCACTCTTTCAATCTTGCAATGTGTGCTATGGGACATAGCCCTTTTAATTCGGTTTATCAAGAATAAAAAATAATGGAACAATGTGAAAGTACTGAATTTCCCATCTTTGAAAGTGCATGGATACTTTGGAGAACAATTCAGAGAAGACTGATACGACCTAAGTTGCGAAGCATGACTGTTACCATCAGGTGAGGAACTCTGGGCAGGGTGGCACTCCCGATGCCACCTGGGCACCTTGGTGCTGCCAGCCTGGCACCCTGGCAGTGCTGCCTGGGCACCCTGGCAGTAACAACCTGTGGTATTGTTACTGGACTGGGGATTCCGAGACCCAGGCTAATACCAACTAGTTTGCTAATGTCCTGTCGGGGAGGAAATCTGCTGTCCTCGCCTCGTCTGATCTACATAAGACTCCAGATCCACAGCAATGTGGTTGACCTGAAATGGCCCAGCAAGCCACTCAGTTGTATCATACCGCTACAAAATCAATTTAAAAAAGCAAAGAAACCGACCAGACCACCTGGTATCAACCTAGGCATTGGAAATGACAAAGGCAAACACAACCCTGCAAAGCCCTCCTTACTAATGTCTGGCACATGTGTCAAAGTTGGGAGAGTTGTCTCACCGACTAGTCAAGGAACAGCCTGACATAGTCATACTCCATTCAGTTGTTTAATTGTCCACCACTATTCATGACTGGATGTGACAGGACCTGAGAGCTTAGACCTGATCCATTGGTTGTGGTATCGCTTATCTCTGTCGAAACACTGAAGTTCAAGGAATCATGGGGGGGATTTTCCGACCCCCCGCCGGGTCGGAGAATCGCCGGGGGCTGGCATGAATTCCGCCCCCGCTGGTTGCCGAATTCTCCAGCACCGGATATTCGGCAGGGGTGGGAATCGCGCCGCGCCGGTTGGCGGGCTCCCCCCCGGCGATTCTCCGGCCCGTGATGGGCCGAAGTCCCGCTGCTGGAATGCCTGTCCTGCCGGCGAGAATCAAACCACCTCTCTTACCGGCAGGACAAGGCGGCGCGGGCGGGCTCCAGCAGAGGTGCCAACACAGTGGTGTACAGTCAAGAGGTAGTCGCCGTGGGACTCCTCTACATCGCCTCAGGACCCAATGAAGTCTCAGGGCTTCAAGTCAAACATGGGCAAGCAAACCTCCTGCGGATTACCATGTACCATCAACCATCGACTGACCAATCAGTACTCCTCCATGTTGAACACCATAGGACGATAAAACCATAGGACATAGGAGCAGAATTAGGCCATTCGGCCCATCGTGTCTGCTCCGCCATTCAATCAGGGCTGATATGTTTCTCATCCCCACCCTCCTGCCTTCTCCCCATAATCCCTGTTCCCCTTATTAGTCAAGAACCTATCTATGTCTGTCTTAAAGACACTCAGTGAATTGCCCTCCACAGCCTTCTGCGGCAAAGAGTTCCACAGATTCACCACCCTCTGGCTGAAGAAATTCCTCTTCATCTCAGTTTTAAAGGATTGTCTCTTCAGCCTGAGGCTGTGCCCTCGGGTTCTAGTTTTTCCTAGTATTGGAAACATCCTCTCCACGTCCACTCTATCCAGGCCTCGCAGGATCTTGTAAGTTTCAATAAGATCCCCCCACATCCTTATAAACTCCAACGAGTACAGACCTAGAGTACTCAACCGCTCCTCATATGACACTACTTGGGGGAAGCACTGAGGATGGCAAGGGCACAGAATATAATCTGGGTGGGGGACTACAATGTCCATCATCAAAAGGACTCGGTAGCATCATTACTGACCAAGCTGGCCAAGTCCTAAATGACATCGCTGCTAGACTGAGATTGTGATAGGTGGTGAGAGAACCAACAAGAGGGAACCAACAAGAGGGAAAAACATACTAGAACTCATCTTCACCCTAGAAACCCATGCACACATGGGGAGGATGTGCAGACTCCGCACAGACAGTGACCCAAGCCGGTATCGAACCTGGGACCCTGGAGCTGTGAAGCAATTGTGCTATCCACAATGCTACCGTGCTGCCCTAATAGATTCAGAACAGGTATAGCAACTCAAGACTGAGCATCCATGGGGCTCTGTGGGCCATCAGCAGCAACAGAATTGCACTCAGCCACAATCTGAAACCCCATGGTCCAGCATATCCCCCACTTTACCATTACTGTCAAGCCAAGGATCAACCCTGGTTCAATGAAGTTTGCAGGAGCAGCACCAGGCACACCGAAAAATGAGGTGTCAAACTGATGAAGCTGTAACACATGACTATTTGCATGGCAAACAACATAAGCAGCAAGTGGTAGACAGAGCTGAGCAAACCCACAGCCAACGGTTCAGGTCTAAACTCTGCAGTCCCGCCATGTCCAGCCTTGAATGGTGATGGGCAATTGACTGGAGGAGGAGGCTGCACAAATATCCCATCCTCAATGATGGAGGAGCGCAGCACCTAAGTGCAAAAGACAAGACTGAAGCATTCACAATAGCTTTCAGCCAGAAGTGCTGAGTGGATTATCCATCTTGGTCTCCTCCAGAACTTCCCAGCATCACAGATGCCAGTCTTCAGCCAATACCATTCACTCCACATGATATCAAGAAACGGCTGAAGGCACTGGATACTGCAAAGGCTATGGGTCCTGACAATATCCCGACAATAGTACTGAAGACTTGTGCTCCAGAACTTGCCGTGCCCTTAACCAAACTGTTCCAGTACAGCTACAACACAAGCATCTATCTGGCAATTTGGAAAATTGCCCAGTATGTCCTGTACAGAAAAAGCAGGACAAATACAACCCGGCTAATTACCGCCCTAAATCTACTCTCAATCATCAGTAAAGTGATGGAAGAAAGGATCAACAAAACCTTCAAGGCCTTCTACCAAGGGCTGTATACCTCAGAGCCCCCAATGGGGGAGTCCGGGATGAAACGGTTCCTTGATGGACTGGACATACAGTCGTGTGGGAGGGCAGAAAACGAGGCCTGGAAGCACCACTAGCACTAGGAGAGATCATGGACAGCATTAGCTCCATGCAGGCGGGGAAGGCGCCGGGACCAGGTGGGTTCACGGCGGACTTCTATCAAATATTTGCGACAGCACTGGCCCCGCACATGCGGGAGATGTTTACAGACTCGCTAGCTAGGGGCACACTGCCACCCACGTTAACACATGCCTCAATCTTGCTGATACCTACGAAAGACAAAGACTAAACGGAATGTGGGTCATTCAGACCCATCTCACTGCTGAAAGCAGATGCCAAAATATTGGCCAAAATCCTAGCCAAAAGGCTAGAAGACTGCATAACAGAGGTGGTCGCAGAGGACCAGACGGGCTTTGTCAAAGGTAGATAGCTTACCTCGAACATCAGGCGCCTGCTGAACGTGATAATGACCCCCTCCGGGGAGAGAACACCAGAGGTGATTGGCTCCCTAGACGCAGCAAAGGCCTTTGACAGAGTCGAATGGAAATACCTCATAGAGGTACTAGAGCGGTTCGGTCTTGGAACAGGGTTCACCTCCTGGGTAAAACTCCTATACAACGCTCCCATGGTGAGCGTACGGACCAACAACACCAACTCCTGATACTTCCAGCTGCACAGGGGCACCAGACAAGGATGCCCACTGCCCCCGCTGCTGTTCGCTCTAGCAATCGCGCTCAGAGCAGCAAAAAGCTGGAGGGGGATCCGAAGGGGCGGCAGAGAGCACAGAGTCTCACTCTATGCAGATGACCTGCTCCTCTACATTTCGGACCCACAAAGCAGCATGGACGGAATCATTGCGTTCCTGAAAGAGTTTGGTGCCATCTCAGGCTACAAAGTCAACATGAGCAAAAGCGAGATCTTCCCGGTACACCCACAAGTAGGGCAGCACTAATGGGGCTGCCGTTTAAACAAGCCCGACACAAATTCCACTGGTGGGGTTCCAAATAGCCCATGACTGGAAAGGGATCCATAAATGGAACCTCACCAGTCTGACAGAGGAAGTAAAAAAGGACCTGCAAAGATGAAACACACTCCCACTCTCTCTCGCGGGGAGAGTCCAGATGATCAAAATGAACGTACAGCCCAGGTACCTCTTCCTATTCAGATCCATCCCGATCTACATCCCCAAGGCCTTTTTCAAAGCACTGGACAAACTAATCATGCCGTTCATATAGGGGGGGAAAGAATGCTAGGATCCCAAAGAAGGTCCTCCAAAAAACAAAATCCATGGGGGGGCTAGACCTCCCAAACCTACAATTCTACCACTGGGCGGCGACGGCCGAGCGAATAAGGGGATGGATCAAGGAGCCAGAAGCCGGGTGGGTGAGCGCAGAAGAGGCCTCCTGCATGGGGACCTCCCTCCGGGCCCTCGCCACGGCAGCACTCCCGTCCCCACCCAAAAAATATTCCAGCAGCCCGGTGGTGATAGCCACCCTCCAATCCTGGAACCAACTACGCCAGCAATTTGGCCTGACCAAATTGTCGGACAAAGCTCCCACCTGCAATAACCATAGGTTCACACCAGCACTGGCTGACGCCACCTTTAAAATGTGGGGACAGGACGGAGGGACACAGACAGTCAGGGACCTATACACGGACGGCAGGATCACAACACTGGACGAACTGACAGAGAAATTCCAGCGAACAGAGGGGAACGAGCTAAGGTATCTACAACTCAAAGATTTCCTACGAAAGAAGACAAGGACGTACCCACAACCGCCATGACAGACATTACTGGAAGAGTTACTGGACGCAAGCATACTACATAAAGGAAACTGTAGCGACATGTATGACCGACTGGTAGAGAGGGCCGACACCGTACTGGACGCAACAAGAAAGAAATGGGAGGAGGACCTGGGAATTGAAATAGGGTGGGAACTCTGGAGCGAAGCACTGCATAGGGTCAACACCACCTCCACGTGCGCAAGGTGGTACATAGAGTCCACTTAACAAGAACCCGTATGAGTAGGTTCTTCCCGGACGTGGAGGATTGATGTGAATGGTGCCAAGGAGGCCCGGCCAACCACGCCCACATGTTCTGGTCTTGCCCCAGACTTGCGGGGTACTGGACAGCCTTCTTCGAGGCAATGTCGAAAGTGGTGGGGATGAGGGTGGAGCCTTGCCCGAAAGTGGCGGTCTTCGGGGTTTCAGACCAGCCAGATCTATTCCTGGGGAGGAGCGAGGACGCCCTTGCCTTTGCCTCCCTGATCGCCCGCCGTAGAATCCTGTTCGGCTGGCAGTCAGCAGCACCGCCGAAAGCTGCAGACTGGCTGTCCGACCTCTCAGAATCTCTCCAAATGGAGAAAATCAAATTCGCCATCCGTGGGTCAGACGCCGGCTTCCACAGAACGTGGGAGCCATTCGCCCAATTGTTCCGGGGCTTGTTTGTGGCCAACGAACAAGCAGAAAAATAGCCAGGTAGCCAAGAATCAGGGGAAAGTAGCCAAAGCATGAGGGAGAGATAGACCGGGAGGATGGGGGGGGGGGGGGGAAGGGGGGGGGGGGGGTGCAGCTAAACCTAAGAGGAAAGAAAGGCGGACCACAGGAGGGGGCAGGGGGCAGTAGCGGGGGGGAGGGGGGAGAGGGAAGGGACAGGGAACAAGAGAGGAGAACCAGGGAGGTGGGGGGGAGGCAGGGAAATGACAGCCGGAAGGAGGGCACGGGATACGATAAGAAACTTGGCATCTCCAGGAACAGAGAAGAAGGAAAATACAGGCGAAAGACGGGAGGAACGGCTGGAGCAGAGGTGAGCGAGAGACAGCAACGGCAGCGAGATCCGTACGGGAGAAGCAAGTGACAACACCAAACCCATTTGAGTATTGCTGTAGCCATCTGACATGGCCACTTCCAACTAAGCACAGAGCAACTCGAAAAGACTAATGGGTAAAATGGACAAGCCAAGAGTCAGGCAGGTTCTAGCTTAAAATGGATATCTCTCAGCAAAGTCCAGACGGTATCGAAACCCCGTCCCATTAGCCTGTTAATCAGGCCGATTAGCAAGTGATGGCCCATCTCCCCCAACACTAAGGACTGGTACTCCAGCGACCGGGACAGTCCCAGACATTTCGGTGCCACTCCCTGTCCAAGGGAAACGCAAACAACAGGGCCAATGACCGCTTGAGACACGCCCAGTCATCCAGATCCCCGCCCATTTATTGGCTAAGAAATCGAACGGAGTGATCACGGATCACCCAATTAGTAAGGCCCAAATCGAAGGACCACCCAAAAGAGCGCGAAAGCCCTCAAGTATAAAGGAAGAGTTCGCCATATGCTCGCTCTCTTTTGGCCTTGGTACCCCGGTCACGGCCATTGCCAACTGCAGCAACACCAGAAGCAAGTTCGAGTTCAACGCTCAGTACCAGAAGGACGAGCCCAGCTGAGCAGCAATTACCACTTCGAACCCAAGAGATCCTGAACAACGGCCATTGTTTCCTGACCTAAACCGGGTGCCCGAAGTTAAGTACAGGTTGCCTTAGTAATAGGTGTAGTTAACTAGTAGTGTTTATGTTGCATGATTGATTATCTGTAAATAAAGTACCCTTATCGATAGCTGGTTGAAACTTGTGGTGGTATCATTCGATACCTGGCGACTCTAAGCATTCGGACATAGACAATATAGAAAGAAGGTAAATTCACTGATTGCCCTAATTGGGACACAGCCAGAGTAAAGAGCATAGCAAAGAGAAATCGCACAACATTGCCCACTGTAATTGTTTCTCCGGCACCCAAATGTATATTTAACTCCCCAGTCTCCACCCCCCCCCCTCCCTCCCTCCCCTCCCCACAAACAGTCGCCTACTTATGTGTTGTAAATAATTTTGCCAGTTGTACAGAGTTGCTGCTGTTAAGCTGGTGCACAATACCCTACCAGTTATTCTATTTTATTTTTTATTTTATTTTTTATTGTTACTTTTTTTTTTCGTATGTTTGGGTTGCCCTTCTCTTCTATATATATATATATATATATATTTCTTATTCTGTGTACATAACAGGAAATATACTTTGTTCAAAAACCCAATAAAAAAACATTTATTAAAAAAGTAAAGTGATGGAAGGGGTCATCAATAATGGTATCAAGCAGCCCTTACTTAGCAATAACCTGCTCACTGACGCTCAGTTTGGTTTCCGCCAGGATCACTCAGCTCCTCAGCTCCTTATGGCATTGGTTCAAATTTGGACAAAAGAGCTGAACTCCAGAGGTGAGGGGAGCGTGACTGCCCTTGACCTCTAGGCAGCATTTGACCGAGTGTGGCATCAAGGAGCCCTAGCTAAACTGGAGTCAATGGGAATCAGGGGGAAAACTGTCCACCTATTGGAGGCATACCTATCACAAAGGAAGATAGTTGTGGTTATTGTTGTGTTGGGAGCTCTGGATCCGTGGAACACATACAGGTCACCAACACTTGAAATAGTGCAACACTATTTTATTAAGTCAGAAACTGTTTAACATACTTTCACTGTGGGTTAACACGATATTAGCTTGAACTAAAGACCTACGCCTTGTCCTAACCAGTCGATGCACTCAGCACATGGTGAATATCTGTGCTGCAGGCTGTGAGCTCTGTCCTACTAGGAAGCTGCAGCTCGAATGAGCGGGAACTGTGATGCCCCCTGTCTTTATATTGAGTGTGCTCTAACTGGTGATTGGCTGTGATGTTGTGTGTGTTGATTGGCCCCACTGTGTGTCCATCAGTGTGTGTGTCTGCACCATGATACACCATACTGGTGTATATTATGACATCCCCCCTTTTATAAGAGAATGTACATGTGTGGCAATAAATAGTGTATGGTGAGAATGTCCCTAACTACGTGGGTGCGAAAGACATATTTACAGGACTATGTACATGAGAACTAAGCTATTTACATGGGAAGGTGCCCGGTGCAGAAAAACAGTTTGCAACAAGATGAATGAGATGAATACTATATACAAACCAGGTAAACGATCAAACAGAGGAACGAAACAATTCAGAACATCTATAAGCCCACAAAGTTCATAAATTAAGTCTCTGAGGTGGGCGACGAATTCTGGTTGACCGCCTCAAGGGTGGGTCGGGAGCCGTCTGTTGAGGAGCGGGCTGGACTGCGCCAGAGTCAGAGGGATGCAGAGTGACAGGGATCTCTGCATAGTCCATGGCAGGGTCAGCAGGAGGGCGAAGCGACAGTGGAGGATCACGTAGCGAGCGTGGAACGAGACGAAGGGCGCTTTGATTGCGGCGCAGAATGGAGCCATCCGGTAGACGAACAAGGAAGGAGCGGGGGGCCACCTGCCGAAGGACAACAGCGGTTGCAGACCAGCCACCATCCGGAAGATGGATGCAGACGTCATCATCTGGAGCCAGAGCAGGGAGATCAGCTGCACGGGAGTCATCAGCCGCCTTGTGCTGTGCGCGAGACAGCTGCATCCGTCGAAGGACCGGAACGTGGTCGAGGTCTGGGACATGAATGGACGGCACCCAAGTCCTCAGGGAACGACCCATGAGCAATTGGGCTGGCGACAGGCCAGTGGACAGTGGGGCCGAGCGATAGGCCAGCAAGGCGAGGTAGAAATCGGACCCAGCATCGGCAGCATTGCAGAGGAGCCGTTTGACTATACGTACTCCCTTCTCCGCTTTGCCGTTGGATTGGGGGTACAGGGGACTGGATGTCACATAGGCAAAATTGTACCGCCTGGCAAAGTTGGACCATTCCTGGCTGGCGAAGCAGGGGCCATTGTCCGACATAACCGTGAGTGGGATGCCGTGTCGAGCAAAGGTGTCCTTACAGGCACAGATGACTGCAGACGATGTGATATCGTGCAACCATATCACCTCCGGGTAATTTGAAAAGTAGCCCACGATCAGAACATAGTCTCTACCCAGCGCGTGGAACAGGTCGATGCCCACCTTGGTCCATGGGGACGTGACCAACTCATGGGGCTGCAGGGTCTCACGTGGTTGGGCCGGCTGGAAGCGCTGACAAGTGGGGCAGTTGAGCACTGTGTTGGCTATGTCCTCATTAATACCGGGCCAGTACACTGCCTCGCGGGCCCGTCGGCGGCACCTTTCCTCGCCAAGGTGGCCCTCGTGTAGCTGTTCCAGGACGAGCTGGCGCATGCTATGTGGGATGACAATGAGGTCCAGTTTCAGAAGAACCCTGTCTACTACCGCCAGATCATCTCTGACATTATAGAACTGAGGGCATTGGCCCTTGAGCCACCCGTCTGTTAGGTGGCGCATGACATGCCATAGCAAAGGGTCAGCCGCCGTCTCGTGGCGAATTTGGACGAGGCGTTCATCCGTGGCAGGTAGATTGGAGGCCGCGAAGGCCACATGGGCGTCAACCTGGCAGACGAATCCCGCTGGGTCACATGGAGTGTTGACTGCCCTGGAGAGAGCGTCAGCAATGATGAGGTCTTTGCCTGGGGTGTATACCAGCTGGAAGTCATATCGCCGGAGCTTGAGAAGAATACGCTGGAGGCAAGGCGTCATGTCGTTCAAGTCTTTCTGTATTATATTGGCCAGCGGGCAATGGTCGGTCTCGACGGTGAATTGAGGAAGTCCGTAGACATAATCGTGAAACTTAACCACACCGGTCAGAAGGCCCAGGCACTCCTTTTCTATCTGCGCGTAGCGCTGCTCTGTGGGGGTCATCGCACGTGACGCATATGCAACAGAGGCCTCATCACGTTGAAGGAGCACTGCCTCAATGCCGGATTGGCAGGCATCGGTCGAAATTTTGGTCTCCTTTGCTGGATCAAAGAAAGCTAAGACCGGGGCCATGGTGAGTTTGGTTTTGAGTTCTCTCCATTCGCGCTCGTGGGCAGGGAGCCATTGGAAGTCTGTTGTCTTCCTGACCAGGTTCCTGAGAGCCATGGTATGAGAGGCGAGGTTAGGGATGAACTTCCCTAAGAAATTGACCATGCCCAGAAATCGGAGGACCGCCTTCTTGTCCTCTGGCGTTTTCATGGCTGTGATAGCCGCTACCTTCCGCATCCGGCCGCACACCCAACTGGGAGATGTGGTCCCCGAGGAACTTGAGTTCCGTCTGGCCGAAGGAGCATTTGGCTCTGTTGAGGCGGAGGCCATGCTCATGCATACGTTTGAATACACACTGAAAGCGACTGACATGCTCCTGCGGGGTGGTGGACCAAATAATTATGTCGTCGACATAGATGTGAACGCCTTCAATGCCTTCCATCATTTGTTCCATAATCCTATGGAACACTTCTGAAGCAGATATGATCCCAAACAGCATCCTGTTGTAACAATATCAGCCAAAGGGATTTTGTCGAGCTGGATTTGCCAGAATCCTTTTGAGGCGTCGAGTTTGGTGAAGAGCTTGGCACGAGCCATCTCGCATGTGATCTCTTCGCGCTTAGGAATTGGATAATGCTCCCTCATGATATTGCGATTTAGATCCTTGGGATCAATGCAAATTCTCAATTCGCCGGAAGGCTTTTTTACACATACCATGGAACTGACCCAGTCGGTTGGTTCCGTGACCCTGGAAATCACTCCTTGGTCCTGGAGGTCCTGCACTGCTGCTTGATGCGGTCCTTCAGGGGTGCTGGGACCCTACGAGGTGCGCGCACCACAGGCGTGGCATTCTGTTTCAATAAGATCTTGTAGGTGTATGGGAGCGTGCCCATGCCTTCGAAGACGTCGTGGTGCTGGTCGATGATGGCGTTGAGTTGCGCCCTGAAGTCGGTGTCCTGAAAGGCAAACGTGTCATCAGGAGTGAGAGAGTGAACTCTCTGAACTAGGTTCAACAGCTTGTATGCCTGCGCGCCAAGCAGGGAGGCTTTCGAGGCGCCCATGATTTCAAAAGGAAGGATGGCTTTGCGTGACCTGTGCGTCACTTCAAGTTGGCACGAGCCGCTGGCATCAATGGCATTGCCATTGTAATCTAATAGCTAGTAGGCTGATGGAAGGATGGCTGGTTTGACACAAAGGCTTTGGAGGTCAGACCGCGCAATGAGATTGGCGGAGGCACCAGTGTCCAGGCGGAATCATATTTGGGACCGGTTGACCGTCAGGGTGGCACACCACTCATCGTCTGGATTGATGCTGTGTACCGATAGAGGCTGGATTCTTTGCTTCGGGGACAGCCTGTCTTTTGTCACGATACCAACTCGATAAGGCGCCTTCGGGCCCTCAGTGTCAATGTTATGTGGGAGGTCCGCATCGGACTCGGTGACCATGGGTTGAATGGCCCGGATATTCCTGCGAGGCTGGCTGAAGCGATATGAATTGGCAGGCTGAGCTGCTCGGCATAAGGCAGCATAGGGGCCAAGTCTGCCACATCTCAGGCATTGTCGAGATTTGGCAGGGCATTGCCGTTTTAAATGGGCGGAGCCACAGTTGCCGCACGTTGTAGCATCAGCACGTTCGCTGCACCACCGCGCATACGCGGTGCGGTCGTATGTGGTGCGCGCCTGCGCATTACGTTCGTTGATGCCGCCGTCCCCTCGTTTGGTGCGCACAAGCACGGGAGTCCGCGAAAAGCGCGCAAAATGGCCGCCCTCATCCAGGCTGAGGCCCTGGAGGTGCTCGATTGCTTGGACCCGTTCCGCCTCGTGGGGACCTTGCTGCGCCGTTTCAGCCGCTTGGATGTGGGAATACCGACTCGTGGCGTTTTCGTGTAGGACACAGGTCTCGATGGCGGTCGCTAGGGTGAGCTGCTTTACCTTGAGGAGCTGCTGGCGTAGGGGGTCCGACTGAACACCGAAAACGATCTGGTCGCGTATCATGGAGTCGGAGGTGGGCCTGTAGCTGCAAGACTGCGCAAGGATGCGGAGGTGCGTGAGAAAGGATTGAAAAGGTTCATCCTTACCCTGCAAACGCTGTTGGAACACGTAGCGCTCAAAACTTTCATTCACCTGAACGCTGCAGTGAGTGTCAAACTTGAACTTGTAGGCAGTGGAAGTCTTGAACTTTGTTTTATCTTCATCATCCGCAAAGGTGAGAGAATTGAAAATGTGGATGGCATGGTCCTCGGCCGTGGATAGGAGGAGAGCAATCTTCCTGGTATCCGAGGTGTCCTCCCTGTCTGTGGCCTCAAGGAAGAGCTGGAAGCGCTGTTTGAATATCTTCCAGTTGGCCCCTAGGTTGCCGGCGATGCGGAGCGGCGGCGGCGGGCAGATGTTGTCCATGTTGCAGGATGATGGAATGCTGGCGGAAGGCAGATCACTTGCAAGTAGGTCTAAGAAGTGCTAATATTCCTCAACTCCTGGTATCATGTTGTGTTGGGCGCTCTGGATCTGTGGAACACATACAGGTCACCAACACTTGAAATAATGCAACACTATTTTATTAAGCCAGAAACTGTTTAACATACTTTCACTGTGGGTTAACACGATATTAGCTTGAACTAAAGACATATGCCTTGTCCAACCAGTCGATGCATTCAGCACATGGTGAATATCTGTGCTGCAGGCTGTGAGCTCTGTCCTACTAGGAAGCTGCAGCTCGAATGAACGGGAACTTTGATGCCCCCTGTCTTTATAGTGCATGTGCTGTAGCTGGTGATTGGCTGCGGTGTTGTGTGTGTTGATTGGTCCCCCTGTATGTCCATCAGTGTGTCTGTCTGCACCATGATATACTGGTGTATATTATGACAGTTATTGGGGGTAGGACATCTCAGTTCCAGGACATCACTGCAGGAGTTCCTCAGGCCAATCATCTTCAGCTGCTTCGTCAGTGACCTTCCTTCTAATGTGAGGTCAGATGTGGGAATGTTCGCTGCTGATTGCACAATATTCAGCACCATGCGTGACTCCCCAAACACTGAAGCAGTCCACATGCAAGGTCTGGACAATATCCAGGCTTGAGCTGACAAGTAGCAAGTAACATTTGTGCCACACAAGTGCTAGGCAATGACCATCTCCAATAAGAGAGAATCAAACCATCGCCCCCTGACATTCAATGGCATTACCATCACTGAATCCCCCACTATCAACATCCTGGGGGTTACCATTGACCAGAAACTGAACTGGACATATAAATACTGTGGATACAAGAGCAGGTCAGAGACTTGGAATTCTGCAGCGAGTAACTCACCTCCTGACTCCCCAAAGCCTTTCCATTGCCTACAAGACAGAAGTCAGTAGTGTGATGGAATACTCTCCATTTGCCAGGATGAGTGCAGCTCCAATTACAGTCAAGAAGGCTCAATACCATCCAGGATAAAGCAGTCAGCTTGATTGGCACCCCCTTCCAAACATTCACTCCCTCCACCACCGATACACAGTAGCAGCAGTGTGTACTACAAGATGCACTGCAGGAACTCAGCCTAAGCTCCTTAGACAGCACCTTCCAAACCCATGACCACTACCATCCAGAAGGACAAGAGCAGCAGATACATAGGAAAGCCACCATCTGCTGGAACAAGCTCCCAATAAAAAAATAACTGAATAAATATTTGGCTGCAAAATGGAAAGTTTTTTGTACGCGTAGACATACATGACCAAACCTTTTATGGAATATGATGTGCTGTTGCCGTGATTCATGTGATTTCTTTGACATGCAATAGGTCAAAGTTGGGGAACGTAGTTTGTAAAGTTGGACGAATATCTGGAATATCACATAATTGCCTTTGGTGTTATGGGGAAAGTTTTGGAAGTCTTCATCATATCCTTGGCAGCTTCACCTGTTTTTTTGTCATCTCCATCAGGAAACCGAGCAAGTTGTTTAGGATTTGTGACACAACAAATTGTACATGGTTTAATGTGCTGAACAGCCTCTCTCATTCCATACGTTTTACGCTCCAGTGCAGTAGCTATAAAATTTGATGATGGTACTGTTCTCCTGCATGTGTAATTTGTTAATTTAAACAGAAAATTAATTTTTAGATGAAAATCAATCATGCAATCAATTTTTAAAATTTCAATCGCTCCCAAAGATGTTGGAGTATGTGGGCAGGTTACAAATCCCAATGGTTGTCTGGCCAACTGCAGAGCCATTCTTGGGCAAATTATTTTCAAACATCTGTGAACATGCAACAGTGTAAATGAGTCCTCAGACAGAGGACTGTCTGAGGATACAGCAGGATTTAGATTGTCTGGAGACTTGGGCGGAGAGATGGCAGATGGAGTTTAATCCGGACAAATGTGAGGTAATGCATTTTGGAAGGTCTAATGCAGGTAGGGAATATACAGTGAATGGTAGAACCCTCAAGAGTATTGAAAGTCAAAGAGATCTAGGAGTACAGGTCCACAGGTCATTGAAAGGGGCAACACAGGTGGAGAAGGTAGTCAAGAAGGCATACGGCATGCTGGCCTTCATTGGCCGGGGCATTGAGTATAAGAATTGGCAAGTCATGTTGCAGCTGTATAGAACCTTAGTTAGGCCACACTTGGAGTATAGTGTTCAATTCTGGTCGCCACACTACCAGAAGGATGTGGAGGCTTTAGAGAGGGTGCAGAAGAGATTTACCAGAATGTTGCCTGGTATGGAGGGCATAAGCTATGAGGAGCGGTTGAATAAACTCGGTTTGTTCTCACTGGAACGAAGGAGGTTGAGGGGCGACCTGATAGAGGTATACAAAATTATGAGGGGCATAGACAGAGTGGATAGTCAGAGGCTTTTCCCCAGGGTAGAGGGGTCAATTACTAGGGGGCATAGGTTTAAGGTGAGAGGGGCAAGGTTTAGAGTAGATGTACGAGGCAAGTTTTTTACGCAGAGGGTAGTGGGTACCTGGAACTCGCTACCGGAGGAGGTAGTGGAAGCAGGGGCGATAGGGACATTTAAGGGGCATCTTGACAAATATATGAATAGGATGGGAATAGAAGGATACGGACCCAGGAAGTGTAGAAGATTGTAGTTTAGTCGGGCAGTATGGTCGGCACGGGCTTGGAGGGCCGAAGGGCCTGTTCCTGTGCTGTACATTTCTTTGTTCTTTGTTCTTTGTAAAGTGATGGAAGGGAATAACTCCACTTCCAATTTGTTTCAGAAACTTTTTTGTGCCCTGAAAATAAAAGGAAGACAGCAATCTCTTTTGTTCAAAAATATTCCATGGGCGCGATTCTCTGGCCACGTTCTCCCGGCGACCGGAGAATCCCGCCCGAGGTCAATGGGGCGAAATTCTCCTACCCGCCCCGCCACATTTCTGCCCCGACCGGCCGGCGGGAGTCTCTGTAACACCGGCCGGTCAATGGGGTTTCCCATTGTGGGGCAGCCCCACGCCGTCGGGAAACCCCCGGGCGCCGGCAAAACGGAGACTCACGCCGGCGGAGAATGACGCCCCTGATTTTTCAATTGTCGCCGTCTCGCCCGTGGCGTTCTCCTGGCGGGTGATACATAGATGTTCGATGGGTTATCAATAATGATTTCTCTTCTGGTAGCCAGCTTCAAACACAAGGGCAGGATTTTCCTGCAGGCTTCTGAATCATGCCCTCGGGCTCAAACCTGTGCCTTAAATCCTCACAGTTTGGAGGAACAGTCACTCAATGTAATTTTCCCCAGAGCATCAAATTGATGACCAGAGAGCCAGCTCACCATTCAATTCAGCAGCTCAGTCAAATGGTCATTTTTCTGAATGAACCTATGTGCCTTGATGGGCTGGTCAGCCATGTAGAACCTAACAGCCATGATCCTTCCTTTCTCACCTGGAATCTACAGCCTTACATTTTCACAGTACGAAGTCTTACAACACCAGGTTAAAGTCCAACAGGTTTGTTTCGATGCCACTAGCTTTCGGAGCGCTGCTCCTTCCTCAGGTGAATGAAGAGGTCGAAAATTACATTTTCGACACTGAAAATTACATTTTCAGTGATCAGGTGGGATTTTCCAGACACACCCACTATTGGAACCGGAATATCCTGCCCAGGAATGTGAACCTTAGCTGTTTTTCCCTCAAGGGATACTCCAAGGGCGCTCAGGTCAATTGTGAGGTGCCTACATATGATCCAGGGAGGAAGCCAATTAATCCAAATGTGACTGGTAATCGAACCTGAGACTTTCTGATCCTCACCTCAGCAGGCAGCGATGATTGGTGCAATTCTTTTGTTTGAAAAGTAGGTATGTTTAGATACCTGGCCCACCCCTTTTTCTTCTTTTGGCTTTTTCCATTTTATATGGGGTCGCCACAATGCTGGTTGATCACCCTTCAACATCTCCTCCTGTCAGTTCTCCATTTCTCCTCCAATCCCGTTGCATTTAAGTCTCTCATTGCCGCATCTTTCCACCTTGTCTTAGGCATTCCTGTTCTCCATCTTCCTGACCGTCGAAGCTCCATCACTCCTCTGACCACATGTCCCATCTTCCTCTCCAACAGTATCCAGTATCCAGTCAGGTTCGTCCCTTCTTGATGTCGCCTTTCTGCACAATATATACCCGGTCCACCAGTAACTGAGTTACATTGCACAGCAGCACGGTAGTACAGTGGTTAGCACTGTGGCTTCACAGCGTCAGGGTCCTGGGTTCGATTCCCGACTGGGTCACTGTCTGTGCGGAGTCTGTACGTTCTCCCCGTGTTTCGTGGGTTTCCTCCGGGCGCTCCGGTTTCTTCCCACTCGTCCCGAAAGACGTGCTGTTAGGTAATTTGGACATTCTGGAATTCTCCCTCTGTGTACCTGAACTGTGCCGGAATGTGGCGACCAGGGGCTTTTCACAGTAACTTCATTGCAATGTAAGCCTACTTGTGACAATAAAGATTGTTATTATATTATATTGAGAAAATTTAAATTATGCAATTGAGATCCATCATTGTGCAATCTCTTGCAAGGTGTGGTATAGGCCACATTGTTCATCACTTTAACTGAATATAATCTAGATAATAGGTACTTTACAAAATAGACATGAAATAACAAATGAGGGAAAAAGTGAGATAATCTACATCACGGCAAAATGTGCAAATGTATCAATTAACACACATTTTCTGCCTCATAAATAGATTGAGATTTGTCATCTAATTAATTCTCATATTTTATGTTGCTCGCCTTAAATTTAAGATTATGTGGCATTCTGTAGTCCAGTTGGTGCAAATGTTTATCAATGAGAGGAGTTTGGAACATCACAGGTTGTTTGCAATAGTGGCTTATCTCCTTCATTTCACATGTATGGGTACAAGACTTCAACATCACCCTGTCAGCCCTGTTTATTGTTATTGTTTCCTTACTGTCAAAAAAAAGGAAAACAGGAGACATTGGAGCTTTAAACCTTGTAGAACCAATATTCTTTGTGGAGCCATGTAAAGTGACTGCTGTATGTTAATTTTATGTTTGTGAAAGTACTTGCAGATGCACTTAGACACCTGCCAGTATTCCACAGAGATGCCCGCAAGTACTTTTTCATCATTTCTATATATGTTTACATATGCAGCACGTTGCAGGCTCCAAACTGACATTGAATGAGCATTGTACCATACAAGGATGCTCAGTGAACTGAAAAAAAGAGTTACACAAGGAAGCTCTGTGGGGAGAAAAACAATCTATTACACTGGGGAGTTCTTAAAGATGCTGTGTTAACAAGAATTATTGGCTGGCAAGCGAAAATACTTGCAACCATCTCTGTGGAACACTGGTAGATACCTTGGGTGCCCACAAGCTAGAAAGTCTTGCTTATAAAAATGAAGTTTGTTACAATCATGCTGCTCAGTGAACAATTGAATTGAACTATAAATCTCAGAGTGACTTAACCAATGCAGGTTAATTGCTGAATACAAAATTCAGCGTCATTGAAGAGTTTGAACTTCGATTGGGCCATTTTTAAAATTAACATAGCAAACACAGCAAAGCAACGATAACTCAGTCGGTACAATTGTTGTGATCGTTCTCTTCTTCTGTAGGTCCTCCCCCAGTTGTTAATACGATGTGGTCAGGTCAACCCTGTCTCGGGTAGAGCCAACCTGACAAAATGTGGAATTTAAGCAGCTCAGTCAGCCCGTCAGGTCACTTTTCATCAGAGACCTTGTACGATTTGCACTGACGTTCACCTAAGTTCGCAAGGTTTTGCCCTGTGATTCTCCACTGCGCTAGTAATAAAATTAATTAGCATAACATGATGTGATTTCATTTCAGATATGACTGCCATTGCACAAGCAGCAAACTGTCAGCCAATGAGGAGACAGGATGTTTGATTTAACAACGCTAGCTATTAAAGATTAAAGCAGCTGTACTGATTGGAGGTTTCGGCCTTGTAATGGAGCAAAAATGTACCAACATGCCCAGGTGGAGGCCAAGCGTAAACAGCTAAAGGAACATACCAAAGTCCGAGCATCCCACCCAGTTGCCTCATCAGACACTACCTTCCCTACCTGTAGCAGAGCGTACCTTTGACATTTTAGTCACCTCGGATTCTACAACCCCGGAGTGGGAGGAAGTCATCCTCGGTCCTGAGGGACAGCCTTAGAAGAAGTGGAAAGGTAGCAACAAAGCATATTTATAGATCATGGTGCTATAGAATTGAGAGGCTCTGTGCTAAAACATCATCAGGTCCTCTTCGGGCCAGCAGGTTCCACACGCACTAAGAGGCACTGACATGATGCCTGGGAGAAGTTTACCCAGAGACCAAATGCGGTGCTGCTGTCCCATTGAAAAGAACAGCGAAGCAAATGCAGAAAAACAACTAATGATGAGGAGATTTATTAGAAGCTGGGGTTGGAACAAAGGCGGTTGAGGGGAGGTTTGATAAAGGTGTAAAATGTGCGGGGAGAATGTGCGAACTCCACATGGACAGTGACCCAGAGCCGGGATCGAACCTCGGTGCCGTGAAGTAGCAATGCTAACCACTGCGCCACCATACTGCCCTGATTGTGGCAGCTTTAGATAGCGTAGACAAAGAAAAGCTGTCCCCATCAGCTGACAGTACAAGGATTTCAGGTTTCGGGCAAGTGATACAGGGAAATGTGAGGGAGAACCTCTTTCTACAGAACAACTGCTAATGACCTGGAACCACTGTCTGGGATGGTGGTGGAAGCGGAGATAATGAATGATTTCAAAAGGAAATTGGATGGACAGTTGAGGGGAATAAATTTGGTGGAATGGTACTGATTGGACTGCTCTCCAGAGGGTCAGTATGGATCTAATGGACTGAATGGCATCCATCAGCGCAATAACGGCCCTATGGCATTAAAGTGATGATCACCAAGGTGAACAAATTGAATGCCAACTCCACTCCTGAATGGAGAAGATCCCTTCATTGGTTTAACTAATAAAATCAGAAGCAATCTGTTAATATACCCTGCTGATGAATAAGACATGCTTTAAAGGGAAAATAAACAAGTAAAGCTGCCATCTTAAAGGCACACAGTATGAAGAGAAAATGTATGAATTATGAAAGGAAACTAGCCGCGGGAAAGAGTTAACTACTTCTCGCATCTTTGGGGTCATAATGTAATGTGACAAATTATAAAGGGGAGTTATTCTCTGCACTCTTGTACAGTCAATTAAGAATTATAAATAGCAACGTGACTAGCAGCAAAAATAGTTTCCCTAATGTAGCATGTAACCAAATGTGTGTAAAGTGAAATTTATGTGTCACTTGCCATCATAATGCTTTGTTCGGGCCAAAATAGTATCCAATGCCAAGGAATGGGCAGCAGGAAGCATATCACACTGCCCAAAAGAACAGATGACAAATTCATTGAGCCAGAAACCCTCGCTGCAGTAAGCCCCCAGAGAGAGTCAACCGAAAACACATGTTAGTGTTGCAATGTTGCTTGAAATGAAGATGATAGGTCTAATTATCCTTCAAATACATGCACACAATCCCTTCAACATCGACCTATTACAATCATTGCAAGTGGGCCGCATGTTTTTGTTTATTAATGTGTACTCTCTCAGTGACAACAACAACTTGCAATCATGAAACATTTTTAATGTGGCAAAATGTCCCATGGTGCTTCAGAGGAGCATTGTCAAACAAAATTTAACACTGAGCCATATAAGGAAAAATGAGGACAGATGACTTGGCCACAAAGGTAGCTTTCTAAGGAGTGTGGGAAAGGAGGAGGGGAGAGTAGCAGAGAAGCCATTTACAGATGACTTCCAGAGACATAGTGCAGGCAGCAGAGGAATGATCATCAGTGTTGGAGTGATTAAAATCAGGATCATAAAAGGTGGCAGAGTTGGAGGAGCAGCAAAGAGCTGGAGGAAGTTGCAGAGATACAGGAGATATGTGGGTATGGAGGGAATTGAAAACAAGAATGAGAATTTTAGTGCTAAAGCATGGCTAGCCCAGGAACTGACTTTTGTCAGAAAGCACAGGGGTTTCCTTTTGAAGACAGAGATGAGATTTTTGTTTCTCTGAGAGGGTATGTGGAATTATCTTCCCCCCTGAAGACAATGGAGGCTGGGTCATTGAGTTAGATAGATTTTTGATAGAATAAGGGAGTGAGAGGTATGGGTGTGTATGTGTGTGTGGGGGGGGGGGGGGGGGGGGGGGGGTGGCTGCGGCCAGGAAAGTGGAGTGGTGTCCATAACCAGGTTAGCCATGATTTTTTGGAATGGATGAGGAGGCTCAGGGGTAGGATGGCCAGTTCCTGTTCCTGGTCCCCATCTTCCCTTGGTTCGATGCAACAAGACTTGATGCGAGTTAGGATACAAGCAACAGAGTTTAGGATGAGATCAACTTTATGGAAGGTGGAAAATGAGAAGCTGGCCAGGAAAGCATTGTGGTTGTCTGAGGATAAAAAAGGCAGGAGTTGAGGGTTTCAGAAAAGATGAGGCAGAGGCAGATGATGTATGGAGGTGAAAATAGGCAGTCTTGGTGATGCAAATTTGTTTTGTTTGGGTTTTCTCTGAACATTTGGGCCTGAAATCTCCAGCCTTCGGGATTCTCTTTTCCCGCCGGCAGCACTTCCCCCCCCCCCCCCACCCCGCCTGCGGGTTTCCCGACGGTGTGGGGCGGTTTCAATGGGAAATGCCATTGACAAGCCAGGAGCAGAGAATACCACACCAGCAGATGGCGCACTGCCAGGAAACACGCGGCTGGGGGAATGCAGAATCCCGCCATACATATTGTGCCTGTAACAGTTTTGAGAGGAACGAGTGGCACGGTGGCACAGTGGCTGGCACTGCTGCCTCACAGTGCCAGGGACACAGGTTCAATTCTGGCCTTTGGTGATTGTCTGTGTTGAATTTGCACTTTCTCCCCTTGTCTGCGTGGGTTTCCTCCAGGTGCTCTGGTTTCGTCCCACAATCCAAAGGTGTACGGGTCAGGTGGATTGGACATGCTAAATTTCCCCATAGTGTCAAAAGATTTGCAGGTTAGGTGGAGTTATGGGGGGCCTAGGTAGGGTGCTCATCAGAGGGTCAGTGAAGACTCGATGGGCCAAATGGCTTCCTTCTGCACTGTAGGAATTTTATGGTTCTATGCTTCTAAGTTGGATTCATACCAAAGGAAGATGGCTCTGGTTGCTGGAGAAAAATCATTTCAGTCCCAGGACATCACTGCAGGAGTTCCTGAGGAGACTATCTTGGGACCAACCACATTCAGATGCTTCATCAGTCACCTGCCCTTCATCACAAGGTCAAAAGCAACATAATTCACTGATGATTGCACAGTGCTCAGCACCAAGCACCAAACCTCAGATCCTGAAGCAGCAAGATCTGGACAACATTCAGGCTTGGGATGAAAAATGGCAAAATCAAATTTGTGCCTCACAAGTGCCAGGCACAAGTATACAAATCACAGAAAGTGACATGGAAGTGCAGCGGCAATTAGAAAGTCAAACGTTAGCTTTCATTGAAAAAGCTTAGGCCAGGATTTACCACTCTCGGATTAATACCCAAAGAACAAAGAACAAAGAAAAGTACAGCACAGGAACAGGCCCTTCGGCCCTCCAAGCCCGTGCCGACCATGCTGCCCGACTAAACTACAATCTTCTACACTTCCTGAGTCCGTATCCCTCTATTCCCATCCTATGACAGGGTCAGGAATTTGGAGGGACTCCTGCTGCAGAGTGTAGTGGATAGGCTCACAAACTCGCACAATGTTGAGCTTATGAATTATGCAAATTGGGATTTGACGCCAAATCGCATGGCGGGACAGACCAGGGGCGAAATTCTCCGTTATCGGTGGAAAGTCCGCCGATCGGCGCAAAAAACGGCGCAAATCCGACTTGCGTCACGTCGGAAAAATGGGTCGAAAGTCTCCGGCCTGAAATGGGCTAGCAGCGATGTAACGGGATCCGCGCTTGCGCAGCGGTTCACGCCGTGCAGCGTCATACGCGCCGCACGGCGTGACGGCTCATAAGGCCGCGCTGCTCCCCCCCACCCGACCGGAACACCCGACCGGAACACCCGACTGGATGGCTGGCCGCCGCTCAGCCCCGAGGTTCGAGTCACGCGATGTGGAGGCGCTCCTGGACGCGGTGGAGCAGAGGAGGGACGCCCTGTATCCCGGGCACGGCTGCAGAGTTGCCCCACGCCACAGCCGGCGTCTGTGGAGGGAAGTGGCAGAGGCCGTCACCGCTGCGGCCCTGACACCACGGACAGGCACCCAGTGCCACAAGAAGGTGAACGACCTCGTCAGAGCAGGCAGAGTGAGCCTCCCCATATCCCCCCTCCCCCATATCCCCCCTCCCCCATATCCCCCCTCCCCATATCCCCCCTCCCCATATCCCCCCTCCCCATATCCCCCTTCCCCCATATCCCCCCTCCCCCATATCCCCCTCCCCCATATCCCCCCTTCCCCCATATCTCCCCTCCCCATATCCCCCCTCCCCCATATCCCCCCTCCCCATATCCCCCCTTCCCCCATATCCCCCCTCCCCCATATCCCCCATATCCCCCCTCCCCCATATCCCCCCTTCCCCCATATCCCCCCTCCCCCATATCCCCATATCCCCCCATATCCCCCTCCCCCATATCCCCCCTTCCCCCATATACCCCATATGCCCCCTCCCCATATCCCCCCTCCCCCATATCCCCCTCCCCCATATCCCCCCTCCCCCAAATCCCCCCTCCCCCAAATCCCCCCTCCCCCATATCCCCCATATCCCCCTCCCCATATCCCCCCTCCCCCATATCCCCCTCCCCATATCCCCCATATCCCCCCTCCCCATATCCCCCCTCCCCATATCCCTCATATCCCCCCTCCCCATATCCCCCCTCCCCCATATCCCCCCTCCCCATATCCCCCCTCCCCCATATCCCCCCTCCCCCATATCCCCCCTCCCCCATATCCCCCTCCACATATCCCCCATATCCCCCATTTCCCCCCTCCCCCATATCCCCCCTCCCCCATATCCCCCCTCCCCAATATCCCCCATATCCCCCCTCCCCCATACCCCCCTCCCCCATATCCCCCCTCCCCATATCCCCCCTCCCCCATATCCCCCCTCTCCCATATCCCCCCTCCCCATATCCCCCTCCCCCATATCCCCCTTCCCCCATATCCCCCCTGCCCCATATCCCCCATATCCCCCCTCTCCCATATTCCCCCTCCCCCTTATCCCCCATATCTCCCCCCCCATATCCCCCCTCCCCCATATCCTCCCTCCCCATATCTCCCATATCCCCCCTCCCCCATATCCCCCCTCCCCCATATCCCCCTCCCCCATATCCCCCCTCCCCCATATCCCCCCTCCCCATATCCCCCCTATCCCCCCTCCCCATATCCCCCCTCCCCCATATCCCCCCTCCCCCATATCCCCCCTCCCCCATATCCCCCATTTCCCCAAGTGAATCCAGCCCTAACCTTAACCTCTGCAATGCACACGCAACCGATGGCGTGCATTCATATACCTGCTTAACACTGTTGCCTTTTACCCCTGCCACCCACCCCCCCGCCACAGGAGAAGCGCGCACACAACAATAGGGAGCATGTGAGGACTGGAGGAGGCCCCGCTGATGAGAGGCCACTGACCGAACATGAGGAAAGGGCCCTGGAACTGGCTGGCGGACCTGACGACCGGGAGGTTGCTGATGCAGAGGTCGGGGGCGTACTAGCAAGTGAGCCACCGACAGCCCATCCCCATATCCCCCCTCCCCTACAATCCCCCTCCCCCATATCACCTGATCACTGCCTGATGTCTAACCATGCATGCTTCATTGTGTATCGCAGGACCAAACGTCCAGGCACCCCGCAGATGCAGACCGCCCGCAAGATGCCCCTCGGAGGCCACAGGAGACAGAGAGACCCGGACCCTCCAGCATGCGATGCCCGCAGGATGCCCCTCGGAGGCCACGGGAGACGGAGAGACCCGGACCCTCCAGCATGCGACGCCCGCAGGATGCCCCTCGCACACCACGGGAGACGGAGAGACCTGGAGCAACAGGGAGACGACACCCCCATCACGTGCGGGAGCGACCACCCAGCGACGAGGGGGGCAGCCACAGGCCCCCGTCACATCCGAGCCAGGACACCACTACCCAGGACACCACTACCCAGGACACCACTACCCAGGACACCACTACCCGGGACACCACTACCCGGGACAGCACTACCCAGGAAGACAAAATACCGGACAGTGACTCAGAGTGGATGGGTGGAGACGAGCCCCCACCCCAAAGTGCCATGGACTCAGAGTGGGACGAAGAGCACGACACAACGCCACTGCTGTCACCAACACCCTCCACCATCGCAGAAACACTCACCTCGGTTGGGCACTTTAGTGATGAGGCGTCTGCTACACTCACTGGTGCGCACAACACAGCCGTCCCGGTACAGCAGGTGGAGGTAGGGGCAGCAGAGGGGCCGGGCGGTCGGAGGGCAGCCCAGCCCAAGCGAACATCTGCCGCCCAGATGGATCCCCGGTTCCTGGAGTTACCACACCCACACATAGATCCGATGCAACCACCGAACCGGAGACGAGCGAAGAGGGTGACGGCCGGCTTGCGGCGGCTGCAGTCGCAGGTGGAGGAGTCCACCCGTGTCCAGGAGCTGGGAGTGGTGCCGGTCATGCGTGCCACCCAGGCTGACACCGCATGGGTGGCGTCCGCGGTGGAGGCAATGGGTGCGACGGTGTCAGACATGGGGAACGGTTTGCGAGGCCTGGGGCTTTCCATGCAGGCAGCGTCTGTGGCCCAGGATATGGCTGCCCTCTCACAGGAGGCCATGAGCCAGTGCCAGCGCCAGATGGCAGAGGCGCTCAATGCCATAGCCCAGTCTCTGCAGGCCATGGCCCAGTCTCAGCAGGCCATGGCCCAGTCTCTGCAGGCCATCGCTGAGGGCATCGGCGCCAGTGGCCATGTGCGAGCCGGCGTCGCACTGTCACAGACAGGGTTTGCCAACACCCTGGGCTCCATGGCTGCAAACCTGCAGACCCCTGTCGATACCAGCACGGGCCTCCAGGACTGGCAACGCCAGATGTCGGGGGGGCGTCGGATGGCCAGTCCGTTCGCATCCCCCACCCATGTAGAGGCCTGGGGGCCATCGGGCACCCCGAGGGAGGAGGAGGTGGTGTGGTCCGTCCCGGCTCCCCCTGTAGGGGAGGTCCCGGTACACCGTGACACCTCAGACTTCCCCCCCTTCCGTCCCAGGTGCATCGGGTGGGCAAAGGGGCAGGACAGGCTGGCAGCTCGCCATCTCAGTCGCCCGGGCTGCAGCCTGGACCATCTAGGCCAGGACACCCCAGGAAACGGCCGCCAAAGGGATCCAGTGTCAGAGGGCAGGAATCACAGGAGTCCACCTCCAGTTCTGCTGTACCTTCTGGGGAACCACGTAGACGTAGTCAAAGGGCCCGTAAGGCCAAACAATTAGACACTGAGTAAGTTGGCACGGGTGCAGGGCACAGATGAGTTTTAGGGGCTAGGGCACGTGCATGAACTCGTTTGGTTATTAAAGTCAATGTTACACCTACAGAAGCTGCCTTTGTGCTCTGTCCAAAGCGTGCGGGGGTGTCATGTACGTTGAGCGCAAGTGTGTGTGTGAGGGGTGGTCTTACCTCAGCCCCAGGTGAGTCTGCCCCCTTCCCCCTGGGCCGCCATCAACATCCCCCGGGCAGAGGACGGGACCGTGCGCTGCAGTGTCACAGCCGCATGCAGGGATGGTCCAGGTGGATGGTGGTACTGTGGCCATGGGTCAGACATAGTCCAACGATGTGGAGCCAGGAGATCACCGCAGGGCAGGTTGTCATCATCCTCCATGGCCTGCAATAGACACGCGTCCACCCGCAACTGTGTGAGCTCGGCCCGTTGTGCCGCAGGTGGATCTGCAATGGGGGGGGGGGGGGTGGTATGCATGCGGGTGGGGTGGGTGGGGTTGGGGAGGGGGGTGAGGGTGCTGGGTGGGTGGATGGGTGGGGGGTGTGGGTGGTCGGCTGTTGCCATGGTGTGCGGTCTGTGGCCATACTACCCGATTCCCACGCCCATCTAGTCAGTGAAGCGGGCGGCTATCAGTCTGTCCCGTGCCCGCTGGGCCAGCCGGTAACGGTGGACAGCCACCCGCCTGTGTCTACCCCGTCTGCCCTGACCATTACACCCATCCCCTCTCATCTGGGGAGGACTGCGCCTCTTCCTGCTGCTCCTCCACTCCGCCCTCCTCTGCCTGCGGCACATCGCCCCTCTGCTGGGCTATGTTGTGCAGGACGCAGCACACCACAATGATGCGGCAGACCCTATCTGACCGATACTGGAGGGCGCCCCCAGAGAGGTCCAGGCACCTGAAACGCATCTTCAGCACGCCAAAGCACCTCTCTATCACTCCCCTTGTCGCTACATGGGCATCATTGTAGCGGTTCTCCGCCTCATTGCGTGGCCTCCGTATAGGCGTCATCAGCCACGATCGCAATGGGTAGCCCCTGTCGCCCAGCAACCAGCCCCTCAGCCGGGGATGGCGCCCCTCGTACATGCCGGGGATGGATGACCGCGACAACATGTATGAGTCGTGTACACTGCCTGGGTAACGGGCGCAGACGTGCAGGATCATCATGCGGTGGTCGCAGACCACCTGTATGTTCATCGAATAGGTCCCCTTCCTATTGGTGAACACGGCCCTGTTATCTGCAGGTGGCCGCACGGCGACGTGCATCCCATCGATCGCGCGCTGGACCATGGGGAACCCGGCCACGGCAGAGAAGCCCACGGCCCGGGCATCCTGGCTGGCCCGGTCCACGGGGAAGCAGATGTAACGGTGCGCCATGGCATATAGGGCATCTGTCACTGCCCGGATGCACCGATGCACCGATGTCTGCGATATGCCGGACAGGTCCCCACTCGGTGCCTGGAATGACCCCGTTGCATAAAGGTTCAGGGCCACCGTAACCTTGACGGACAAGGGGAGAGGGTGTCTCCCGCCAGTGCCACGCGGTGACAGGTGTGCCAGCAGGTGGCAGATGTGTGCCACGGTTTCCCGCCTCATCCGGAGTCTCCTCCTGCATTCCCGCTCTGTGAGGTCCTGGTATGACTGCCGGTGCCGGTACACACGGGGCGCCGACGGGTGCCTCCGTTGCCGTGGGGCTGCGACGTCCTCCTCCCCCTCCTCGTCCTGTCGGTCAGGTGTCCCTCCAGCCTGGGCGGCTGCCGCCTGTCCCTCTGCGGCAGCCTGCGCCGCCTCTCTGGCACGCTCCTCCTCCTCCTCCTCCTCATCCAGGGCAACATAGACATTAGCGGCTGCCGCCACGGCGGCCAACATCGCTGGATGATCGGAAAACATGACGGCCTGGTGGGGGGGAGGGGAACGACGACATGTCATCATTGCCCATATCCCCTCCTCCCCCCAGCCAGGTGGCATGGACCGCATGGGTCCAACTGTTGGAGGCTGGCACCTGGCCAGGTGGACCAACTCACTTGCCCTCGCATCCCACTCCCCGGCACGGACCCCCCATCCCCCTCCATGGCACGGACCCCCCCCCAACCTCCACCCCGGCACGGACCCCCCCATCCCCCTCCCCGGCACGGACCCCCCATCCCCCTCCCCGGCACGGACCCCCCCCCCAACCTCCACCCCGGCACGGACCCCCCCCCCATCCCCCTCCCCAGCACGGACCCCCCCCCACCTCCTCCCCGGCATGGACCCCAACCTCCTCCCCGGCACGGACCCCCCATCCCACTCCCCGGCACGGACCCCCCCCCAACCTCCTCCCCGGCACCGACCCCCCCTCAACCTCCACCCCGGCACGGACCCCCCATCCCCCTCCTCGGCACAGACCCCCCCCCCATCCCCCTCCCTGGCACGGACCCCCCCCTCCAACCTCCTCCCCGGCATGGACCCCAACCTCCTCCCCGGCACGGACCCCCCCCATCCCCCTCCCCGGCACAGACCCCCCCCCCAACCTTCTCCCCGGCACGGACCCCAACCTCCTCCCCGGCACGGACCCCCCATCCCCTTTCCCGGCATGGACCCCCCCCAACCTCCTCCCCGGCACGGACCCCCCCCAACCTCCACCCCGGCACAGACCCCCCCCCATCCCCCTCCCCGGCATGGACCCCCCCCCCAACCTCCTCCCCGGCACGGACCCCAACCTCCTCCCCGGCACGGACCCCCCATCCCCCTCCCCGGCACGGACCCCCCCCCCAACCTCCTCCCCGGCACGGACCCCCCCCCCAACCTCCACCCCGGCACGGACCCCCCCATCCCCCTCCCCGGCACGGACCCCCCTCAACCTCCTCCCCGGCACGGACCCCCCCAACCTCCTCCACGGCACGGACCCCAACCTCCTCCCCGGCACGGACCCCCCATCCCCCTCCCCGGCATGGACCCCCCTCCCAGCACTCCCCCGGAGCCCAGCCCACTCTAACCCCCCCCCCCCGCGCCGCACACATACACACACACAACCCGAGACACACCTCTCCTCACACATTCAGACTGCGGCCACGCCATCGCCTGCCCAGAGCCAACCCCCCAGGCCGTCACTCACCTCCACGCTGGTCGGCGTGAACCTGGAGCACAGGGTCACGCCGATGAAAAGGAGGTTTAATTTACTTCGACGTGAATGGTCATCACGTCGACGGGACTTCGGCCCATCCGGAAGGGAGAATATCGGCAGGCCGAAAATCGGCTGCCTTGCGCAGACCCGTGCCATTCTCCGACGGCAGCGGCGACATTAACGCCCCGCCGACTTTTCTCTCTTCGGAGACTTCGGCAACCGGCGGGGGCGGGATTCACGGCGGCCAACGGCCATTCTCCGACCCGCTGGGGGGTCGGAGAATGACACCCAAGAAGTCTCACATTTAAAAGGCTTCCAGACATTCATCCATGCATCACACAAGAAATCTGCAAGACAGACCTGGCCACAAGGAAGCAGCAAGCACTGACCCCATGCTTCAGCGACGCATCACTGGAGACTCTAATGGAGCTCGTGGTTAAAAAGACTGTAAGAAAGCGTACTGCAAGTTTATAGCTCCTAAGGTAAGCAAAACAGCTGATTGGCTGAGTACAGTTATATATTCTATTATATATTCTATAATTACAAGGAGCAGGGAAGAAGGGCTCTAGTTAATATTAGTTAATATGATTTGATATCAAAGGATTAATTCAACTTAAAGGGGTAAAATAAGCAATAGAGCTCCAAGCCCAAGGTCTGCTCTTCTTGCTCCATGTGGGAGACCAGGAATGCTTCCAGTTCCCAGGACCGGCATGTGTGCGGAAAATGTCTCCACTTGCAGCTCCTGGAAGCCCAAGTTTTGGTGTTGGACCGGCATCTGGTGACACTGTGGAGCATCCGTGAGGTGGAGACTATCATAGAAAGCACGCTATAGAGAGGTGTCACACTGCACGTTCAGACCCCACTGGCAGAAAGGAAATGGGTGACCATTGGGCAGAGCAAGAGGGCCAGGCAGGCAGTGTTGGAACCTCCTGTGATTATTCCCCTGGACACTATTGGGGGGGGGTTGGCCTCTCAGGGGAAAGCAGCAGCAGCCAACTCTGTGGCACCACAGTTGGCTCTGCCGGACAGCAGGGGAGGGAAAGGGCAAAACAAGCTATAGTGGTGGGGGTTCAGTAGTGAGGAGAACTGACAGGCATTTCTGGCTGATCACCTGCCCCTTTCAGACTTTCTTGTAGCTGCTCCTTGACATCCTTGACCCTGGCACCAGAGAAGCAACATACCATCCTGGATTGGTACCAGAAAGCCTGAAAGGGACAGGTGATCAGCCAGAGGTTATAGTACACGTTGGTACAAACGACATAGGTAGAAAGTGGGATGAGGTCCTGCAACATGCATTTAGGGAGTTAGGCAGAAAGTTAAAAAACAGGACCTCTAACGTTATGATATCGAGTTTGCCTCCTGTGCCACGGGCGAGTGAGTATAGAAATAGGAGGATAGGTCAGATAAACGCGTAGCTAGAGGGATGGTGCAGGAGGAAGAGCTTAAGATACTTGGATCATTGGGACCACTTCTGGGGCAGGTGGGACCTGCATAAGCGGGATGGTTGCACCTGAATTGGAGGGGGACAAATATCCTAGCAGTGAGGTTTGTTCATGCTACTGGGCAGGGTTTAAACGTGTTTGGAAGGGGGATGGCATCCAAAGTAGCAGTACAGTGGGTGAGAGGATGGAGTCAAATATAGAGGATAAACCAGGCAAGTCCAGTGGGCAGAGCAGGCTGGGGTATGATAAGGCAAATGGAAGGATTGGTCAGCTAAACTGCATTTATTTCAATGCAAGGAGCCTGACGGATAAGGCTGATGAACTCAGATTGTTGATCAGCATGTGGAATTATTGCATTATTGCAATCACAAAAACCTGGTTGAAAGAAGGGCAGAACTGGCAGCTGAATGTCCCAGAGCATAGAAGTTTCAGGTGTGATAGAGGGGAAAGTAAAAGAGGAAGAGGAATTGCATTACTGATTAGGGAGAACATCACGGCAATACTCAGGGCTGATATCTTAGTAGGTTCCTCAAATTAAACCATCTGGGTAGAACGTAGTAACAAAAAGGGAGCAATCCCATTACTGGGTGTGTACTATAGACCCACAAACAGTCAGGGCAAGATAGAAGGGCAAATATGTATGCAAACCTCCGCATCTTTGGGGGCCGAGACCCAACCTTAAGGGGCTAGGCCGACGCCGGACGAATTTCCGCCCCGCCAGCTGGTGGAAAAGGCCTTTGGTGCCCCGCCAGCTGGCGCGGAAATGACATCTCCGGGCGGCACATGCGCGGGAGCGTTGGCCGCTGACGGCATTCCCGCGCATGCGCAGTGGAGGGAGTCTCTTCCGCCTCCGCCATGGTGGAGACCGTGGCGAAGGCGGAAGGAAAAGAGTGCCCCCACGGCACAGGCCCGCCCGCGGATCGGTGGGCCCCGATCACAGGCCAGGCCACCGTGGGGGCACCTCCCGGGGCCAGATCCAGGACCCCGGGGCCCGCCCGCGCCGCCTTGTCCCGCCAGTAAGGTAGGTGGTTTAATCTACACCGGCGGGACAGGCATTTTAGCAGCGGGACTTCGGCCCATCCAGGCCGGAGAATCGCGCGGGGGGGGCCCGCCAACCGGCGCGGCCGGATTCCCGCCCCCGCCGAATATCCGGTGCCAGAGAATTCGGCAACCAGCAGGGGCGGGATTCACGCCAGCCCCCAGCGATTCTCCGACCCGGCAGGGGGTCGGAGAATCTCGCCCCATAACTCAGAATTATTTTGGGTGTATTTTCTTTATGGGTAAGGGATACGTATGGTGGGGCCCGTTGGCTGGGGTTGATGACTAAGGGGCATTCAGGTGAGTAGGGGAGCCGTTTGCACAGGTTAAGGAGGGACTGGTAGGGGGAGGGGTGTGTGGGGGGGGGGGGGGTGCTTTCGGGCAGGAGCTGCCACGCTGGCAGGTAATGCTGGTGAACAGAAGTGAGGTGGGGAGTAGGCCACAAGTGGTAGCCAGGTGGGGGAGGGAGGGGCCGAAACTGAGGTGGGAAGGGAGGGACGGCGGGGTGGGGGGGGGAGGGGGAATCGCGACGTGCCAGAGTTGGAGACTGAGCATGGTCATGGGCGGAGAGGGGGGACATCTTGGATAGGCCTGGTTTAGGATGGTATTAGAGCAGGTAAAGCCAGAGCGGGATGATGGCGGACGGTAGGGGGGAGTGGACCGTCCGTGGATTAAACAGTCCGATTAAGAGGTCTCAGGTTTTGCACACCTGAGAAGTTTGAAGGTGGAGGTGATCTTTTTACAGGAGACGTACCTCCGGGTGAAGGATCAGGTTAGGTTGAGAAAGGGATAGGTGGGACAAGTATTTCACTCGGGGTTTGATTCAAAGTCATGGGGGATGGCCATTTTGATGAATGAAAGGGCGGGGTTTGTGGGGCTAAGGAAGGGCGGGACCCAACGGATAGATATGAGATAGTGAGTGGGTTTTTGGAGGGGACACCGGTGGTGCTAGTCAACATGTATGCACGAATTGGGATGATGTGGGGTTTGTAAGGGGTTTACTGGGAACAATCCCGGACTTAGATACGCACCAGTTGATTATAGGTGGAGATTTTAATTGTGTGATGGAACCGTGGGTGGACAGGTCGAGCCCCAAGTCAGTGGGAAGGTTGATGATGGCGAAGATGTTGGGAGGGTTATGGAACTTATGGGAATGGTTGACCTATGGAGGTTTAAGAATCCGGGAGAAGGAAGTACTCCTTGTCACATATGTATAAGGTGTACTCTAGAATTGATTTCTTTGTGGTGAGTCGAGCAGTACTGATGGGGGTGGTGGGGGTGGAGTATGAGGGAATTGTGATTTCAGATCACGCGCCACATTGGCTGGAGGTGAGGCTTAGCTCGGGGAAGGTGCAGAGACCGGGATGGAGACTGGATTCGGGTATTTGGGCCGATAAGGAGTTTTGTGAGAAGATGAGATCATCGATTGGGGATTACATGGAGATGAATCAGAACCGGGAGGCGTGGGCGGCCACGATCTGGGAGGCGTTGAAGGCGGTGGTCCGAGGGTAGATTATCTCTTTCAAGGCACACGGGGATAGGAGGAGGAGGGAGGAGCATGGACGGCTGTTGGACAAGATAGTCGAGGTGGACAAGAGATACTCGGTGGGCGGGGGCTCCACTAACGA